>NC_084738.1:73809903-74039903 GCF_033978785.1 Entelurus aequoreus | reverse complement strand
ATAATATATATTTATGTATGACTTATTTTTAACACTTTTATGAGCCGGGGCCTTTTGGGTCCCTGAGATCTTTAGCGTGATTTTATTTTTTTATTTTTTTACTGTCATTGTTCAACATTTTTTAAAAACGTTTAATTAATGAATAAATCTGAAGTTGATATTGGGATTGAAAGTAAAAATAATATATATTTATATATGGCTTGATTTTAATACTTTTATGAGCAGGGGCCTTTTGGGTCCCCGAGACCTTTAGTGTGATTTTTGTTTTTTAACTGTCATTGTTCAAAAAATAATAAAAATGTTTAATCAAGGAATAAATCTGAAGTTGATATTGAGATTTAGGCATTGAAATTAAAAATAATATATATTTATGTTATGAGCAGGGAGGGGGGCCTTTTGGGTCCCCGAGACCTTTTAGTGGGATTTTTTTAGTTTAACTGTCATTGTTCAAAAAATAATAAAAACATTTAAACAACGAATAAATCTGAAGTTGAGATTGAGATTGAAAGTAAAAAATAATATATATTTATATATGACTTATTTTTAACACTCTTATGAGCAGGGGCCTTTTGGGTCCCCAAGACCTTTAGTGTGATTTTTTATTTTTTTAACTGTCATTGTTCAAAAAATAATAAAAACGTTTAATCAACGAATACATCTGAAGTTGATATTGAGATTTAGGCATTTAAGTAAAGAATAATATATATTTATGTTATAAGCAAGGAGGGGGGCCTTTTGGGTCCCTGAGACTTTTAGTGTGATTTTTTTTTTAACTGTCATTGTTCAAAAAATTATAAAATCGTTTAATCAACGAATAAATCTGAAGTTGATATTGAGATTGAAAGTAAAAAATAATATATATTTATATATGACTTATTTTTAACACTTTTATGAGCCGGGGCCTTTTGGGTCCCCGAGACCTTTAGTGTGATTTTTGTTTTTTAACTGTCATTGTTCAAAAAATAATAAAAACGTTTAATCAACGAATGCATCTGAAGTTGATATTGAGATTTAGGCATTTAAGTAAAGAATAATATATATTTATGTTATAAGCAAGGAGGGGGGCCTTTTGGGTCCCTGAGACTTTTAGTGTGATTTTTTTTTAACTGTCATTGTTCAAAAAAATAATAAAAATGTTTAATCAACGAATAAATCTGAAATTGAGATTGAAAGTAAAAATAATATATATTTATGTATGACTTATTTTTAACACTTTTATGAGCAGGGGCCTTTTGGGTCCCTGAGATCTTTAGCGTGATTTTATTTATTTTTTTAACTGTCGTTGTTCAAAAAATAATAAAAAGGTTTAATCAACTAATTAATCTTAAATTAATATTGAGATTGAAAGTAAAAAATAATATATATTTATATATGACTTATTTTTAACACTCTTATGAGTGTTAAATGGGCCTTTTGGGTCCCCGAGACCTTTAGTGTGATTTTTTTTAAGTTAACTGTCATTGTTCAAAATTTTTTAAAAATGTTTAATCAACGAATAAATCTGAAGTTGATATTGAGATTCAGGCATTGAAATTAAAAATAATATATATTTATGTTATGAACAGGAATGGGGTCCTTTTGGGTCCCTGAGACTTTTAGTGTGATTCTTTATTTTTTTATTTTAACTGTCATTGTTCAAAAAATAATAAAACATTGTAATCAACAGATAAATCTGAAGTTGATCAAGAGATTTAGAGGTGTAAAGTAAAAAATAATATATATGTATGACTTATTTTTAACACTTGTATGAGTGGGGCCTTTTGTGTCCCTGAGAACTTTAGTATGTTTTTTTTTTTTTTTAAATGTCTTTGGAAAAAAATTAATAAAAAAAGAATCAAAACTAATGTTGTTATAAATTGTTTACTTATTTAAGGCTCCAATTACTTCACATCAAATATTCCATTTTGAAAAATGTTGCCGTAAAAAAAACAAGGTTTTTCTTCACAAAAAATGGGGGAAAACATTTAAAAAAAATAAAAAATAACTTTATGGCAACAGACGGATCTAAAGTTTATTTATAGATATTTAAGCATTGAAAATAGGTCCGTCAAAAATAACGTGTGATTAATAGCTAAAAAATATTGATTAAAATAAAATATAATATGGCAAATGGAAAATTTTACTCCAAAATACACCCTGACTAGACTTTAGATAAACGTTTTGAACAAATAAATAATGTTTAAAAAAATATTGGTGTCCAAATATTGTTTTTTTAAAAAAAGTTAATTTAAATTACGCAATCAAGTAAATAACCCAAGATTAATCATGATTAATCCAAATTTTTTAAAAAAAATAAAAAAACATTTGTAATCAACAGATAAATCTGAAGTTGATTTAGAGGTTGAAATTAAAAATAATATATATTGATATATTACCTTTTTTTTTAAACACTTGTATGAGTGGGGCCTTTTGGGTCCCTGAGAACTTTAGTATGTTTTTTTTTTTTTAAATGTCTTTGGGGAAAAAAAAAAAAAGAATCAAAACTAATGTTGTTTTCAATTGTTTACCTATTTAAGGCTCCAGTTACTTCACATCAAATATTCCATTTTGAAAAATGTTTTGGGGGAAATTTTGTGGTTTTGCCGTAAGAAAACAAGGTTTTTGTTCACCAAAAATGAGGAAAAACATTTATAAAATAAAAAAAAGCTTTATGGCAACAGACGGATCTAAAGTTTATTTATAGATATTTAATCGTTGAAAATAATGAGTTAACTCATGTGATTAATAGCTAAAAAAATGTATACATGCAGATTAATCACGCAATTTATTTCCACTCTACATGCTCCTCTACTGTTTTTATACGCTCAGTAATCAGCTCAATCTACAAATAAAAATACATACAAATAAATTAATCATGATGAATCCAAAATTTTAAAATGTTGCATTTGACAGCAATAATTAAAAGTAAAACAAATATTATGTGACTTATTTTTAACACTTTTTATGAGTGGGGCCTTTTGGGTTCAGGGTTAAAATATATATATTGTAATGGTTTTGAACATGAAAAATATCCAAATGGACACTATCGAATAATAATGTATAGATATGATTGTTATGGGGAAATAAATGTGACATCCCTTCTCAAAGTGGCGGCCCAATATTGACGAGGAAGCTGAGAAGGCGCCACTAAATTCCTCGGCTGATTCGGCGTTGGCAGAGGGCGGGAGTGGGGGCAGCAGGAGGGGGGGGTTGGGCGATGATGAAAAATGGATTACTCAGCGTTTCCTCCCTGGCCTTCGCACCACCGCACACATTCCACAAGCACGAGCCGTGCGAAGAAGAAGAAGAAGCGAGCATACGCACCTCCTGCTCCTCCATGTACTGATTGTAGCGCTGCTCCAGCATCTCCCTCTGCCAGCGCTCCTGTTCCAGAGTCTGCTGGATCAGCTGGGCCACCTCGCTCTGCTCGCCCGGCTTCTCGCGCCCCATGAAGAACCTGCGCACAGTCGCCCCATTAGTCACGCGTCCTGGTACAAAAGCAGTGAGGTTGTCACGTTGTGTAAACGCTCAATAAAAAGTCAACTTCTATTCAATTGAATAGACTGCAAAGACAAGATATTTCACCTTCAAACTGGTAAACTTGCCTATTTTTTTTTTGCAAATATTAGCTCATTTGGAGTTTGATGCCACGCGACGTGTTTCAAAAAAAGCTGGCACAAGTGGCAAAAAAGACTGAAAAAGCTCATCAAAGACTTATTTGGAACATCCCACAGGTGGACAGGCTAATTGGGAACAGGCGGGTGCCATGATTGGGTATAAAAGCAGCTTCAGTCGTTCACCAACAAGGACGGGGGGTCGAGGGTCACCACTTTGTCAACCAATGCCTGAGCAAGTTGTGCAAGAACGACATTCCTCAACAAGGAATTTAGGGATTTCGCCATCTACGCTCTGTAATATCATCAAAAGGTTCGGAGAATCTGGAGAAATCACTGTGCGTAAGCCATGATATTACGCACCTTGGATCTGCATCAAAAAGCCACATCGGTGTGTAAAGGATATCACCGCACGGGCTCAGGAACACTTCAGAAAACCACTGTCGGTAACTACAGTCGGTCGCCACATCTGTACGTGCAAGTTAAAACTCTACTGTGCAAAACCACGGCCATTTATCAACAACACCCAGAAACGCCGCCGGCTTTGCTGTGGGCCCGAGCTCATTTTAAAATGGACTGATGCAAAGTGGGAAAGTTTTCCCTGGTCTGACAAGTCCACATTTCAAATCGTTTTTGGAAACTGTGGACCAAAGAGGAAAAGAACCATCCGGATTGTTCTAGGGTGAAAGTGTAAAAGGCAGCATGTGTGATGGTATGGGGGTGTATTAGTGGCCAAGACATGGGTAACTCTGTGAAGGTACATACACGTAAGCTATGATATTACGCACCTTGGATCCCTCAGGCGGCGCTGCATCAAAAAGTCATATCGGTGTGTAAAGGATATCACCGCATTGGCTCAGGAACACTTCAGAAAACCACTGTCGGTAACTACAGTCGGTCGCCACATCTGAAAGTGCAAGTTAAAACTCTACTGTGCAAAACCACGGCCATTTATCAACAACATCCAGAAACGCCGCCGGCTTCGCTGTGGGCCCGAGCTCATTTTAAAATGGACTGATGCAAAGTGGGAAAGTGTTCCCTGGTCTGACGAGTCCACATTTCAAATCGTTTTTGGAAACTGTGGACCAAAGAGGAAAAGAACCATCCGGATTGTTCTAGGGTGAAAGTGTAAAAGGCAGCATGTGTGATGGTATGGGGGTGTGTTAGTGGTCAAGACATGGGTAACTTACACATCTGTGAAGGTGCCATTAATGCTGAAAGGTACATACAGCTTTTGGAGCAACATATGTTGCCATCCGAGCGACGTTATCATGGACGCCCCTGCTTATTTCAGCGAGACGATGAAATGCCTTTTTTTTTGCAATGTGTTGCTGCCATTCAATTCTAAGTTCATGATTATTTGCACACAAAAAAAAAGAAATAAGTATCTTGTCTTTGCAGTCTATTCAGTTGAATAGAAGTTGAAAAGGATTTGTTGTATTCTCTTTTTATTTAGCTTTTACACAACGTGACAACTTCACTGCTTTTGGCGTTTGTGAATAAATCTTCTCATTCCGATCACCGCCGAGCAAAAGTTTAATTACAGCGCAGACGACCTCTCAATGGCCGCCTTAATGAAATGCACGCTAACGCACTTCCTGTTTGTTTAGCACAAAGTGCTTCTTTATGGCGGTCATCCATATTGCATGCATCCATCTATGGCCGCCGCACTCAATTATCAATGAGGACGCCAGGGAAGAAGAACAACAACATCTAAAAGAGCTGAATCTGACATGGCGTGATGCGTTCAAGGACCCGGCTATGTTTCTGTAGAGCACAGGTGTCAAACTCGTGGCCCACCACTTCTTGCTATGTAGGGTGGCGCTTTCCGTCGTTTTCAGCAGACTGCATTACATTATTGCATTACTGCAATGTGGAGTAAAAAAACACCAACTCAGGCTAAGATACACGGCTCGGATATTGTCAACTGGCAGCTTACAAGTCGGATAAAAGGGATCCTGTCAAATAGAGGATCTTTGACTAACATTTTACTTTAGGTCCTTAAAAACAGCAAATATATCCTGTCATATAGAGGATCTTTGACTAACTAATTTTACTGTAAAATATGAATAAATAAATATAATAATATAAATAAAAATATATGTACAATAAATTTATATTATTCATATATATATAATATATATATTATTTATTATTATTGTCTATTGTGAGCGAACTGTGGTGCTGAATTTCCCCCAGGGATCAATAAAGTACTTTCTATTCTATTCTAAAATTGCAGTTGTATTTAATTTACAGTAAAAAAAAAAAAAAGTAAATTTGACAGTAAAAATACATTTTTTTAACGATAAAAATAGCAGTACTGTTTTCCATTTACAGTAATACACACTACATTTGCAGTAATATACACTACATTTACAGTAATATACACTACATTTACAGTAATACGCACTACATTTACAGTAATGCACACTACATTTGCAGTAATACACATTACATTTACAGTAATATGCACTACATTTACAGTAATATACACTACATTTACAGTAATTTACACTACATTTACAGTAATGCGCACTACTTTTACAGTAATATACACTACATTTACAGTAATATACACTACATTTGCCGTAATACACACTACATTTACAGTAATATACACTACATTTGCAGTAATACACACATTTACAGTAATATACACTACATTTACAGTAATACACACTACATTTACAGTAATATACACTACATTTACAGTAATATACACTACGTTTACAGTAATATACACTACATTTACAGTAATATGCACTACATTTATAGTAATATACACTACATTTACAGTAATACACACTACATTTACAGTAATATACACTACGTTTACAGTAATACGCACTATGTTTACAGTAATATACACTACATTTACAGTAATATACACTAAGTTTACAGTAATATACTCTACATTTACAGTAATATGCACTACATTTATAGTAATATACACTACATTTACAGTAATACACACTACATTTACAGTAATATACACTACGTTTACAGTAATACGCACTATGTTTACAGTAATATACACTACATTTACAGTAATACGCACTACATTTACAGTAATATACACTACATTTACAGTAATACACACTACATTTACAGTAATACGCACTACATTTACAGTAATATACACTACATTTACAGTAATACACACTACATTTACAGTAATATACACTACATTTACAGTAATATACACTACATTTACAGTAATACGCACTACATTTACAGTAATATACACTACATTTACAGTAATACACACTACATTTACAGTAATACGCACTACATTTACAGTAATATACACTACATTTACAGTAATACACACTACATTTACAGTAATATACACTACATTTACAGTAATATGCACTACATTTACAGTAATACACACTACATTTACAGTAATATGCACTACATTTACAGTAATACGCACTACATTTACAGTAATATGCACTACATTTACAGTAATATACACTACATTTACAGTAATACACACTACATTTACAGTAATATACACTACATTTACAGTAATATACACTACATTTACAGTAATATGCACTACATTTTGAGAGGAAATTATTGCAACTTACCATATTTTTTTTACATTTTAGTTTAAAAAAAAACATCTAATAAAATGCCTTAAAAAATAAAAATATTGTAATAAGAGTATTTACTGTTAGAACCGGCCCTCTGGGGGCCAAACACAAGTGCGGTGTGGCCCTCAGTGAGAACCACGTTGACACCTCTGCTCTAGTGACTGTATTCTTTGGCGCTGGTTCAGGATGAGTCCAGAACAAAAAAAGTAGTTTGAGACCACAGACTGACCTAAATGTACAAAAAAAAAAAAAAAGCACGTCATAGCAATTTGTGGTAAACAAAGTGAGTAAAATCCTGTTTGCCAGTCATGCTTTTATTAGCAGTCCACCCAGCTCCTAAAATGAGGAGGGGACTAAAACTGACACAGTCCAAAGTAAAAATAATAGAAATAACCCGAGCTAACGAAAAGTCGATAAAATTGGTCGCCCGTCTCTCATGCTTTTGTCCACACAGGTTGAGCCGACCTGACAGGGACTGAAACTGAAAGTTAACCTTCTACTTAAACGCTCTCAGCAGGCCGGTACTTGATGACACCATTAATAATAACAAAGGTGGAAAATATTCCTATAACTATTATCAAGGATGTGTTAGCATGCTAATGTGTTTAAAAAACTTATTAAGAAATATGCGTGTATTAATGGATTTAACAAGTATAAGTACAACTACAATAGAAATGAGAAGCTACTAAAATATGAGTACAAAGTTATACTACCTGGTGTGTGTACACTTAAACTATTACCCTTTAAATATGAACCTGAAAAGTGAATACAAAAAATAAATAAATACAATGAAAAAATAATGTAAAAAAAATAAAAAATAAAAATTCTATATGTTATATGTAAAACAAATATATATATTTTAAAATATAAAATATAGAAAAATATTTTTTTTATTAGATTTATATATATATATATATATATTTAATATATATATATATATATATATATATATATATATATATATATATATATATATATATATATATATATATATACACACACACTGTATATACAGTATATTGTCTTAATTAAGAGTGAACCATAATAAAAATAATTGAATACAATAAAATGTATACAAGAAAAAATATAATTTAAAAATTTATACATTTCTATATTTTAAGTAAAAATTTTTTTATTTTTTTTAAATTAAAAAAAGTGAATCCAAATGCTGCCAAGTTTCTTTTTACTTTGAAAAGTGATTTAAAAATAAATAATTACGATAAAAAAATATATAATAATGAATATATATATATACTGTATATATATATTTTTTAAAATTAATCCAAATATAAATTAATAAATTAAATAAAAAATAAATCCAATTACAAATATTGAAAAAATATATCAATTTCCATATTTTATGTCAAAATTAAAATATCTATTTTTAAATTTTAAAAAAGTTAATCCAAATGCTGATATGTTTTTTTTACTCTAAAAACTGAATTCAAATATAAATAAATTAAAGAAAAACTAAACACAATTAAATAATATTAATAATGTAAAAATACAGATATTTCTATATTATGTATATACCTGTATATGTACTCTTTTTTTTTTTTAATAAAAAAAAAGTGAATCCAAATAAAAAATAAATAAAATAAAAATAAATCAGATTAAAAAATAATAATTCAAAAATACTATATTTTGTATACAAAAAAAGATATGCATGTGTTAAAAACTAAATAAAAAATTAATCCAAATGCTGCTAAGTCTTTTTTACACGATTGCCGACATTACATCTTCATGAAAACTGCTACTGAACGACTGACTCGCAAATGTGAATCTGTTCACATCGTTGACTTAAAAGAGCCGTTATAAAGACTCGACTCGTTCGCGAAGGTCCCATCTCACTATAATTGCACTGAAAGTTCAAAAGCGGAAATGTCAGGCTAATTGCTCGCTAGTAGCGCTAACAGTAGAACGTAGCTTGTTAGCAACTTTTCAACACAACAACAGTTGACAATCACAAATATTAGTCAACTCTTACTGTATTTACAGCCCTGAAAACCGCCGATTGGCAGGAATATATTACAATTCTTAGCATCAATGCTAGCTTAAGTCTTTTTAAACCCCATAAAACTAATTTTTTGTAGCATCATGCGTTTATTCGCATATTTAATCAGGCATTTTTTTTTATGTGTTTCAGGTATCTTTGTGTTGATCTATTTTGCTCAGCTAGCCTTTAGCACGTCGCTAATAAACCCTTCTTGGTCTTACTTGACGGTTCCTGACGTGTTCCTCAGCACCGTGGCGGCAAACTAGCCTTTAGCACGTCGCTAATAAACCCTTCTTGGTCTTACTTGACGGTTCCTGACGTGTTCCTCAGCACCGTGGCGGCAAACTAGCCTTTAGCACGTCGCTAATAAACCCTTCTTGGTCTTACTTGACGGTTCCTGACGTGTTCCTCAGCACCGTGGCGGCAAACTAGCCTTTAGCACGTCGCTAATAAACCCTTCTTGGTCTTACTTGACGGTTCCTGACGTGTTCCTCAGCACCGTGGCGGTAAATTAGCCTTTAGCACGTCGCTAATAAACCCTTCTTGGTCTTACTTGACGGTTCCTGACGTGTTCCTCAGCACCGTGGCGGCAAACTAGCCTTTAGCACGTCGCTAATAAACCCTTCTTGGTCTTACTTGACGGTTCCGGACGTGTTCCTCAGCACCGTGGCGGCAAACTAGCCTTTAGCACGTCGCTAATAAACCCTTCTTGGTCTTACTTGACGGTTCCGGACGTGTTCCTCAGCACCGTGGCGGCAAACTAGCCTTTAGCACGTCGCTAATAAACCCTTCTTGGTCTTACTTGACGGTTCCTGACGTGTTCCTCAGCACCGTGGCGGCAAACTAGCCTTTAGCACGTCGCTAATAAACCCTTCTTGGTCTTACTTGACGGTTCCTGACGTGTTCCTCAGCACCGTGGCGGCAAACTAGCCTTTAGCACGTCGCTAATAAACCCTTCTTGGTCTTACTTGACGGTTCCTGACGTGTTCCTCAGCACCGTGGTGGCAAACTAGCCTTTAGCACGTCGCTAATAAACCCTTCTTGGTCTTACTTAACGGTTCCTGACGTGTTCCTCAGCCCCGTGGCGGCAAACTAGCCTTTAGCACGTCGCTAATAAACCCTTCTTGGTCTTACTTGACGGTTCCTGACGTGTTCCTCAGCACCGTGGCGGCAAACTAGCCTTTAGCACGTCGCTAATAAACCCTTCTTGGTCTTACTTGACGGTTCCTGACGTGTTCCTCAGCACCGTGGCGGCAAACTAGCCTTTAGCACGTCGCTAATAAACCCTTCTTGGTCTTACTTAACGGTTCCTGACGTGTTCCTCAGCACCGTGGCGGCAAACTAGCCTTTAGCACGTCGCTAATAAACCCTTCTTGGTCTTACTTGACGGTTCCTGACGTGTTCCTCAGCACCGTGGCGGCAAACTAGCCTTTAGCACGTCGCTAATAAACCCTTCTTGGTCTTACTTGACGGTTCCTGACGTGTTCCTCAGCACCGTGGCGGCAAACTAGCCTTTAGCACGTCGCTAATAAACCCTTCTTGGTCTTACTTAACGGTTCCTGACGTGTTCCTCAGCACCGTGGCGGCAAACTAGCCTTTAGCACGTCGCTAATAAACCCTTCTTGGTCTTACTTGACGGTTCCTGACGTGTTCCTCAGCACCGTGGCGGCAAACTAGCCTTTAGCACGTCGCTAATAAACCCTTCTTGGTCTTACTTAACGGTTCCTGACGTGTTCCTCAGCACCGTGGCGGCAAACTAGCCTTTAGCACGTCGCTAATAAACCCTTCTTGGTCTTACTTGACGGTTCCTGACGTGTTCCTCAGCACCGTGGTGGCAAACTAGCCTTTAGCACGTCGCTAATAAACCCTTCTTGGTCTTACTTAACGGTTCCTGACGTGTTCCTCAGCCCCGTGGCGGCAAACTAGCCTTTAGCACGTCGCTAATAAACCCTTCTTGGTCTTACTTGACGGTTCCTGACGTGTTCCTCAGCACCGTGGCGGCAAACTAGCCTTTAGCACGTCGCTAATAAACCCTTCTTGGTCTTACTTGACGGTTCCTGACGTGTTCCTCAGCACCGTGGCGGCAAACTAGCCTTTAGCACGTCGCTAATAAACCCTTCTTGGTCTTACTTAACGGTTCCTGACGTGTTCCTCAGCACCGTGGCGGCAAACTAGCCTTTAGCACGTCGCTAATAAACCCTTCTTGGTCTTACTTGACGGTTCCTGACGTGTTCCTCAGCACCGTGGCGGCAAACTAGCCTTTAGCACGTCGCTAATAAACCCTTCTTGGTCTTACTTGACGGTTCCTGACGTGTTCCTCAGCACCGTGGCGGCAAACTAGCCTTTAGCACGTCGCTAATAAACCCTTCTTGGTCTTACTTAACGGTTCCTGACGTGTTCCTCAGCACCGTGGCGGCAAACTAGCCTTTAGCACGTCGCTAATAAACCCTTCTTGGTCTTACTTGACGGTTCCTGACGTGTTCCTCAGCACCGTGGCGGCAAACTAGCCTTTAGCACGTCGCTAATAAACCCTTCTTGGTCTTACTTAACGGTTCCTGACGTGTTCCTCAGCACCGTGGCGGCAAACTAGCCTTTAGCACGTCGCTAATAAACCCTTCTTGGTCTTACTTGACGGTTCCTGACGTGTTCCTCAGCACCGTGGCGGCAAACTAGCCTTTAGCACGTCGCTAATAAACCCTTCTTGGTCTTACTTGACGCTTCCTGACGTGTTCCTCAGCACCGTGGCGGCAAACGTCTGCGTGACTCCCACCAAACTGGTGCCGTCCACCTCCACGATGAGGTCGTTCACTTGGATCCTGCCGGAAGGGGGGGGAGAAGTTTGGACCAAAGTACGGAGAAGCGACGCCTCGGTGACCCAATACTTGTGACCATGACCACACCTGCCGTCACGCTGCGCCGCCCCGCCGTCGGTGACGGTCTTGACGAAGATGCCCAGCTTCTCCAGGCCCATGTCGGCCCCGGCCCCCATGCCGATGATGCTGATGCCCAGGCCGTCCTGGTCTGAGGGAGAGGACGGGGGACGGGGGGGGCAACAAAGGTGAAGACAAAGTGGCTGGGGCCGCCTCCACAAAGTACGCACCTTTCTCCAGCTCCACAGGGAACAGGTCCAGCCTCTCCACCCTCTTCTCCAGCTCGTACTCCGCCGACGCCGCCATGGGGTCCACGTCCTCATTGCGCCGGTCGTAGTCCTCGTTGGGGTAGGTGGCGAACACCTGCCAGCGGACACCACACACATAACTAGTTGGGCCACATCGCGGTAAAACTCTTAGAGGGCCGATTTAATTGACGTGGCGGGCCAAATTATTGACGTGACAGACCATGTTAATGACAAAACAGGCCACATTAATTGATGTGGCGGGCCAAATTAATGACGTGACAGACCACGTTAACGATGAGACAGGCCACATTAATTGATGTGACGGACCACGTTAAAGACGAGACAGGCCACATTAATTGATGTGGTGGACCATATTAATGACGAGACAGGCCACATTAATTGATGTGGCGGGCCACTTGATGATGTGACGGACCACATTAATGACAAAACAGACCACATTAATGACGTGAAGGACCACATTAAAGAAGAGACAGGCCACGATAATTGATGTGACGGACCACGTTAATGAAGAGACAGGCCACGATAATTGATGTGACAGACCACATTAATGACAAAACAGACCACATTAATGACGTGAAGGACCACATTAAAGAAGAGACAGGCCACAATAATTGATGTGACGGACCACGTTAATGAAGAGACAGGCCACAATAATTGATGTGATGGACCACATTAATGACAAAACAGACCACATTAATGACGTGACGGACCACGTTAATGAAGAGACAGGCCAAATTAATTGATGTGACGGACCACATTAATGAAGAGACAGGCCACGTTATTTGACGTGACGGACCACGTTAAAAAAGAGACAGGCCACAATAATTGATGTGACGGACCACGTTAATGAAGAGACAGGCCACAATAATTGATGTGACGGACCACGTTAATGAAGGGACAGGCCACATTAATTGATGTGACGGGCCAGATTTATTGATGTGGCGGGCCACTTGATGTGACAGGCCACGATAATTGACGTGGCGGGCCACTTGATGACGAGACAGACCACATTAATTGATGTGGCGGACCATATTAATGACTAAACAGGCCACATTAATTGATGTGACAGGCCACATTAATGACGTGACGGACCACGTTAATGAAGAGACAGGCCACAATAATTGATGTGACGGACCACATTAATGACAAAACAGACCACATTAATGACGTGACGGACCACGTTAATGAAGAGACAGGCCACAATAATTGATGTGACGGACCACGTTAATGAAGAGACAGGCCACATTAATTGATGTGACGGACCACGTTAATGAAGAGACAGGCCACTTTAATTGATGTGACGGGCCACATTTATTGATGTGGCGGGCCACTTGATGTGACAGGCCACATTAATTGATGTGGCGGGCCACTTGATGACGAGACAGACCACATTAATTGATGTGGCGGACCATATTAATGACTAAACAGGCCAAATTAATTGATGTGACAGGCCACATTATTTGATGTGGCGGGCCACTTGATGACGTGACGGACCACATTGATGAGGAGACAGGCCACATTAATTGATGTGGCGGACCATATTAATGACGAGACAGGCCACATTCATTGATGTGACAGGCCACATTAATTGATGTGGCGGGCCACTTGATGATGTGACGGACCACATTGATGACGAGACAGGCCACAATAATGACGTGACGGACCACGATAATGAAGAGACAGGCCACTTTAATTGATGTGGCGGGCCAATTGATGTGACAGGCCATATTAATTGACGTGGCGGGCCACTTGATGACGTGACGGACCACATTGATGACGAGACAGGCCAGTTAATTGATGTGGCGGACCATGTTAATGACAAAACAGGCCACATTAATTGATGTGACAGGCCACATTAATTGATGTGGCGGGCCACATTAATTGATGTGGCGGGCCACTTGATGTGACATGCCACATTGACGTGGCACCTGATGATGTGACTGACCACATTAATGACAAAACAGACCACGTTAATGACGTGACGGACCACGTTAATGAAGAGACAGGCCACAATAATTGATGTGACGGACCACGTTAATGAAGAGACAGGCCACAATAATTGATGTGACGGACCACATTAATGAAGAGACAGGCCACATTAATTGATGTGACAGACCACATTAATGAAGAGACAGGCCATATTAATTGATGTGACGGGCCACATTAATGACAAAACAGACCACATTGATGACGTGACGGACCACGTTAATGAAGAGACAGGCCATATAAATTGACGTGACGGACCACATTAATGAAGAGACAGGCCACATTAATTGATGTGACGGACCACATTAATGAAGAGACAGGCCACATTAATTGATGTGACGGACCACATTAATGAAGAGACAGGCCACATTAATTGATGTGATGGACCACATTAATGAAGAGACAGGCCACATTATTTGACGTGACGGACCACGTTAATGAAGAGACAGGCCACATTAATTGATGTGACGGACCACATTAATGAAGAGACAGGCCACATTAATTAATGTGACGGACCACGTTAACGACGAGACACGCCACATTAATTGATGTGACAGACCACATTAATCGATGTTGAGGACCACATTGATGATGTTATGGACCACTTTAATGGCGTGAAGGACCACATTGATGACAAGATAGGCCACATTGATGATTGTAACAATGACAATATATATATATATATATATATATATATATAATACATTAACAATACATGTTTGACAGTAAAATCAGTAGTTTTTACAGCACATAAACTAATGGACTAAATAGAATGGAATGGAGAAACAACATCACAGTTTTTAGTGCTAACATTTAGCAACAGAGCTGCCAGTTGTTGTTTTTTTACTGTAAAATATTGTATTTTTAATGGGTTTTTTGTTAGTTTTTGTATGTTTTAGTGTCTTACTGTATATGGAAAAAACAAAAAAAACAAATATATTTAAAAAGAAAAGATGAAGCATTTTATTAACACATATTATTTCTGCCTATCGCGCGCCACATTTGGCCTTGACTTTGACACCTGTGTGCCAGGAGGTAAGCACATAACCCTGTCACATGACTGTCACATGACTGTCACGGAATGACGGTGAACACCATTGTGCACTTTAGACGTGAACACAATGTTGTGCACTTTAGACGTGAACACAATGTTGTGCACTTTAGACGTGAACACAATGTTGTGCACTTTAGACGTGAACACAATGTTGTGCACGACACACACCGAGTTTCAACGCCTTCATTCTGCTCCACAGCGCGGTGGTTTACATAATCACCATCAGCATGCTAATGGGGGGCTGCTGCAGCTGCACACACACACACACACACACACACACACACACACACACACACACACACACACACACACACACACACACACACACACATTCTTGTATTTGTTACCTTCTTGAGAGCTGATAAAAATGCCTCCCTCTTTAGGACCAGCCTTTCTAGATATATAAAGATGTGTATTTACAACATTAATAATATATACATACTATGCAAATGTGAAAAATGTGTTGGAATTTTACATGAAAAAGGTCACAATTTCACAAGAAAAACTGAGAATTTTGGCAGTATTATAATAAAAGTCGTCATTTTACTCAACGCAAGTCAAAATTTTGCGAGAAAAACTGAACATTTGTGCAATATTATGATAAAAGTTGCAATTTTACTCAATAACAGTCGCAATTTTACAAGAAAAAGCTTAAAATTTAGCCAATTCTAGGAAAAGAGTCATAATTTTACTTGACAAAAGTCACAATTTTATAAGAAAACTTTAACATTTTGGCAATATTATAATAGTAATCGGAATTTTACTCAAAAAATGTCACTTTTTTACAAGAACAACAAAACAATTGGCAATATTGTGATAAAAGTTGGAATTTTACTCAATAACAGTCGCAATTTTACAAGAAAAAGCTTAAAATTTTGGCGATTTTAGGAAGAGTCGTAATTGTGCCTGACGAAAGCCACAATTTTATTAGAAAACTAACATTTTGGCAATATTACAAAAATCATCAGAATTTTACTCGGCAAAATGATGACAAAAGTCATCATTTTACTCGAAAAATTTCACTATTTTACAAGAACAACACAAAAAATTGGCAGAATTTTATAGGACGGATGTCACCATTTTGCATGAAAAAGTAATCATTTTACAACAAAAAAGTAATAATTTTACAACAAAATATTGCAACATTTACAGAAACAGAAAAAATATGAGAAATTGTTCCCAATTTTATATTTAAAAAAAAGTCGACACTGTGACAAAAATAATGTTTTTTTCTTTTTTGTAAGTTGGTTTTAATCTTCATTATTTACTCCAAGTTATTACAGTATGTCTCTATATACATATTTATTTATTTTTATTAATTTTGTCCAAAGGGGGCGCATTTCAATGTCTCACACACACTTGTTATTTCATATGTTGACCAGAGGGGGAGCACTTTTAAAAGCGACACACAGTCAATGTGAAAAATGCCTCCTTTTTGGGACCACCCTCATTTTGATAGATGTCACCACAAATGAGACATTGTCTATTAGATGCAATGTTATTGATTTATGTCATCACTTGTTCACACCTCCTCATATGGAAGATACTTTTCCTTCTTCACGTCTCAATAGGCTAGAAATACAAGCACACACACGCTATAGCGGTCCAAGCATCTCAGGACTGACCGGACAAAATGTTTTCTCACTTTTTTTCCTGCTGACTTTGTTGTTAGCGCGTCCCTCGCTCGGGTTGTGAGTTCCGCCCCCATCTGCGACACGCTCGTCTCCCAGCCCCCGTCCTCTTCTCCATGGCAACGCCACCCGCTCGGCAGTTCTGACGGCGCTTTGAAAACGTGCCCCCCCTCCCCTCAGCCCCCCCCTTGGGAGATTTACAGTATTATTGTATTTGTATGCATGACTGAACGCTCTTCCTTAAAGCTCTCAAGCCAAGAAAAGCCTCTGAAAGGTTCCTGCTCGGCCCCCGAATGACGTTCCATTCATGAGGAACCGATGAGAAAGGCGTGTTTTAGGCGCATGTCGGTTCCCTGTTCGATGCCATCCTTGTGTTTCTCATTGGGTTGTACAGTATACCAGTACTAGTATAGTACCGCGATACAAATGAATCATTTTCGGTGCTATACCGCCTCTAAAAAGTACCGGTTTTATTTATTTCTTTAACGGGCATGACTGAGCGTCGTCGTCACGTGGTCACATTGTAAAAAAAAGTCAAGATAAAGTTGAAGTTATAACACTGAAACACCCTGTGGTCTCCATGGGGACAAATAAAGTAAGTCACGTACAAGTAGCGTTATCACCGGAGGACGAGGAATAGCTAAACATGCTTCACTACACACCGTAGGAGGATACAATAGCTCACCAGCGTCACAATGTAAACAAACGCCATGGGTGGATCTACACCTGACATCCACTGTGATGATATCAAGTACAGGAGCGTATCTGGTCGATACTACTAATGATTACATCGATACTTTTTTCCTTTTTAAAAAAAAAAAATCATATTATGTTTATAAACTCGGGTAATACGTCCCTGGACTGGGGGTGTTGTGGTTTTACGAGCAGAGGAGCATGTTCGGCAGCGCGCACACACAGAGTACTTACAAGCAGACACGGTGTGTGGACAGAAAAGGGAGAATGGACGCATTTTGGTGTAAAAAGTAAAGATAAAGGTGAAGTTGTAACACTGAAACACCCTGTGGTCTCCATGGCGACAAATAAAGTAAGTTACGTACAAGTAGCATTATCACCGGAGGACGAGGAATAGCTAAACATGCTTCGCTACACACCGTAGGAGGATACAATAGCTCACCGGCGTCACAATGTAAACAAACGCCATGTGTGGATCTACACCCGACATCCACTGTGATGATACCAAGTACAGGAGCGTATCTAGTCGATACTACTAATGATTACATTGATACTTTTTTACTTTAAAAAAAAAAAAATTGTAATATGTTTATAAACTCGGGTAATACGTCCCTGGACTAGGGTTGTTGTGGTTTTACGAGCAGAGGAGCATGTTCGGCAGCGCACACACACAGAGTACTTACAAGCAGACACGGTGTGTGGACAGAAAAGGGAGAATGGACGCATTTTGGTGTAAAAAGTAAAGATAAAAGTGAAGTTATAACACTGAAACACCCTGTGGTCTCCATGGCGACAAATAAAGTAAGTTACGTACAAGTAGCGTTATCACCGGAGGACGAGGAATAGCTAAACATGCTTCGCCACACACCGTAGGAGGATACAATAGCTCACCGGCGTCACAATGTAAACAAACGCCATGGGTGGATCTACACCTGACATCCACTGTGATGATACCAAGTACAGGAGCGTATCTAGTCGATACTACTAATGATTACATCGATACTTTTTTCCTTTTTAAAAAAAAAAAATCATATTATGTTTATAAACTCGGGTAATACGTCCCTGGACTGGGGGTGTTGTGGTTTTACGAGCAGAGGAGCATGTTCGGCAGCGCGCGCACACAGAGTACTTACAAGCAGACACAGTGTGTAGACAGAAAAGGGAGAATGGACGCATTTTGGTGTAAAAAGTAAAGATAAAGGTGAAGTTATACACTCAGGAAGAGGTGCTTTAAGACATGGCTAGCTAGTTAGCGGCTAACGTCCATCCGCAGTGTTTTAGCTACTTCTAAATCACTAATCCTGGCCTCCATGGTGACAAAGTAAGTTTCTTACAAGTATCATTATCACCGGAGGACGAGGAATGGCTAAACATGCTTCACTACACACCGTAGGAGGATACAATAGCTCACCGGCGTCACAATGTAAACAAACGCCATGGGTGGATCTACACCTGACATCCACTGTGATGATACCAAGTACAGGATTACATCGATATTTTTTAGCATCATAAAATATTTTTGAGTTTAAAAAAAATGCATATTATGTTTATAAAGTCAGTAAATACGTCCCTGGACACATGAGGACTTTGAATATGACCAATGTATGATCCTGTAACTACTTGGTATCGGATCCATACCTAAATGTGTGGTATCATCCAAATCAGTAGGTGGCGGTATGCATGGTAACGCTGCTTCCTGACGCACCTCGTACACACCCGGTCTGCCAGAGAATAAAACGATACAGCAGCAGGATCGGTGTTGCAAGTCTAACTTAGACTTTATTGCTATAGCAGGGGGTGTGATGCAACATGTTTCAAAAAAAGCTGGCACAAGTGGCAAAAAAGACTGAGAAAGTTGAGGACTTATTTGGAACATCCCACAGGTGTGCGGGCTAATTGGGAACGGGTGGGTGCCATGATTGGGTATAAAAGCAGCTTCCGTGAAATGCTCAGTCGTTCACAAACAAGGACGGGGTCGAGGGCAGAGGTGGGACCAAGTCATTGCTTTGCAAGTCACAAGTAGGTCTCAAGTCTTTGCCCTCAAGTCTCGAGTCAAGTCCCGAGTCAAGACAGGCAAGTCCCGAGTCAAGTCCAAAGTCAAGACTGGAAAGTCTCAAGTCAAGTCCCAAGTCCTGCATTTTGAATTTCGAGTCCTTTCAAGTCCTTTAAACCACAGACTAATATATTTACACAGATTGTTTATGCTTTTAAAACGCTGTATTTATTTATTAAAACAAGTGCATTTGAAATTGCAGGGGAAAAAAAGTGCTGACATTGCACTTCATAATAGCACTATTATCCAGTAATTTTAAACATTTAACTCATTCTTTTACAGAATAAACACATTTGAAAAAACAAGTGCAACTGTACTTATTTGCACAAAAGTGTTAACATTGTATTTCCATGGCATATTGCATTGTAACTAGTTCTAGTTTCTATCCTGTTCTTACCTTATCTCATTGATCTCATCTCGTACTGTCTGTGTGTTTATGTGTGCGTACATATGAAACACATAACAAAAACATGAACAAAACAATGAACAGAGTTGTACTTTTTAGATGTCAGGGCCCTATGCAATATGTACACATATTGTTAATATAGTATACATTTTAACGTTACGTTACTGTGTGTGATACATTGACTAACGTAACGTTTTGTCTAGGTACCTCATGCAACCCTGCTTAAAAAAATCACTTGGCAAAAAGTATGAATAAGGTAGCGAACTGCAGTGGACGCAACAGATTGCCGTGTTTGCAATGACGTTATAACCATAGACATCTTATAAGTAGAAGCAGCATTGGTTGCTGTGACGCGAGCAATTTGGCCGCCATCTTGAAGTAGTGACAGTTGACAGGTAGAAAATAAAGATGGTGTTCAGCGTTTTCCTACTCAAATGAGCGGACTATTGAAAATAGGAATCGGGGGATTACTTTTCACAAGTAAGATTTAACATTATTGTACTATTGGTTGTATTTTATGAAAATAATATTACCACAGAGTTGAGAAGGAGCAAAGATCTTCAATATTTGTATGTGAAAATCACAAAGAAATCTTCTGGGGGAGGATGACTGCCCTACAGGGGTTTGGTTTACAAACTTTCAGCCCCACCTAAAACAAAATTCACCAGCCGCCACTGATTATGATGCATTCTCATTTTAGGCAAAATATAAGACAATACTTTCTTAAAGGCCTACTGAAATGAATTTTTTTTATTTAAACGGGATAGCAGATCTATTCTATGTGTCATACTTGATCATTTCGCGATATTGCCATATTTTTGCTGAAAGGATTTAGTATAGAACAACGACGATAAAGATCGCAACTTTTGGTATCTGATAAAAAAAGGCTTGCCCCTACCGGAAGTAGCGTGACGTAGTCAATTGAACATATACGCAAAGTTCCCTATTGTTTACAATGATGGCCGCATGAAGTGAAAGAGATTCGGACAGAGAAAGCGACGATTTCCCCATTAATTTGAGCGAGGATGAAATATTTTTAACTGAGGAAAGTGCAAGTGAAGGACTAGTGGGGAGTGGAAGATGCTGTGAGAGCCGGGGGTGACCTGATATTCAGCTGGGAATGACTACAACAGTAAATAAACACAAGACATATATATACTCTATTAGCCACAACACAACCAGGCTTATATTTAATATGCCACAAATTAATCCCGCATAAAAACACCTAGGTGTTTGTTATGCTAGCTCCTAGCTACTAGCTCGAGCTAGTTATAGCTCGAGCGGGTAATATGGACGGGATCCTGTATATATAACCCGCCAATACAATTCAAACAGCTGCACAACACACACACTCACTCAGCCCAAACAACCGTTCACCTAACCCAAGGTTCATAAAGCTTATATACTTAATCAAAGTTACGTACATGACACGCACGTACTGGCAAGCAATCAAATGTTTGGAAGCGTGCGGTTGGGACCTGATATTCAGCTGGGAATGACTACAACAGTAAATAAACACAAGACATATATATACTCTATTAGCCACAACACAACCAGGCTTATATTTAATATGCCACAAATTAATCCCGCATAAAAACACCTAGGTGTTTGTTATGCTAGCTCCTAGCTACTAGCTCGAGCTAGTTATAGCTCGAGCGGGTAATATGGACGGGATCCCGTATATATAACCCGCCAATACAATTCAAACACCTGCATAACACACACACTCACTCAGCCCAAACAACCGTTCACCTAACCCAAGGTTCATAAAGCTTATATATTTAATCAAAGTTACGTACATGACACGCACGTACGGGCAAGCAATCAAATGTTTGGAAGCGCACGGGTGGGACCTGATATTCAGCTGGGAATGACTACAACAATAAATAAACACAAGACATATATATACTCTATTAGCCACAACACAACCAGGCTTATATTTAATATGCCACAAATTAATCCTAATGCTAGCTCCTAGCTCCTAGCTACTAGCTCGAGCTAGTTATAGCAAGCGATCAAATGTTTGGAAGCGCAGCTGTGTACTCACGTTATCGCAACTGTGTATCCAAATCAAAGTCCTCCTGGTAAGAGTCTCTGTTGTCCGAGTTCTTCCATCTTGACTGCATCTTTCGGGAATGTAAAGAAAGAAGCGCCGGCTGTGTACGTGTTGTTGCTGACTTCCCTCGCAAAATAGACACTTCGCACCGACAACTTTCTTCTTTGCTTGCTCAGCTTCTTTCTCCATAATGCAATGAACAAATTGCAACAGATTCACCAACACAGATGTCCAGAATACTGTGGAATAATGAGATGAAAACTAGAGCTATTTCGTATTGACTTCAATGGTGTCCGAATACTTCCGTTTCAATGATTGACGTCACGCGCATACGTCAACCCTCAGAGGCGTTTCGAACCGGAAGTTTAGCGGGAAATATAAAATTGCACTTTATAAGTTAACCCGGCCGTATTGGCATGTGTTGCAATGTTAAGATTTCATCATTGATATATAAACTATCAGACTGCGTGGTCGGTAGTAGTGGCTTTCAGTAGGCCTTTAACAGTATAATTGTAACCAGGAATAAGTCTTCAAGTAACAATATTCAAATACTAACATTGTTGGGTAAGACAGAATTTAGTTTTATTCTGAATCCAGTGAAACAGATTGGTGGTTTTAGCTGATAAAGACTTTGAGGTTTTTATATATGTTTATGTTGAAGTATTTGGCAGACGCTTTTATCCAAAGCGACATACATAAAAAATACATATAAAACAATGACTGTAAACATGATCATTTAAGGGAAGAATGTAATACAAAATATCAATACAAAGTGCCAAGACAGACTCTCTGCTGCTGCAGCAACAGAGATACAGTCTATAAGATATATATATATATATATATCTTATAGACTATATAGATGAATACATTATATATATATATATATATATATATATATATATATATATATATATATATATATATATATATATATATATATATATATATATATATATATATATATATCTTATAGACTATATAGATGAATACATTATATATATATATATATATATATATATATATATCTTATAGACTATATAGATGAATACATTATATATATATATATATATATATATATATATATATATATATATATATATATATATATATATATATATATATATATATATATATATATATATATATATATATATATATATATAATGTATTCATACATTGTTTATGTAGGATATACGCATGTATACATAACCTAATCATATTGTTTCTTCAATTTAAAAATAGCTGACCGTTTTTTTCCCCTTTCTCTGGGATTATATTCCCAGTTTTGATCTCGGACGTCTGGTCACTTATAGCGTATAAGAATATTATATTACTGTTAAGCAAACTATGAATAATAAAACACGCCAAAACATGTTTCCTTTATCATAGCTACACGTATGACAAAAAAGCGCGTGAAAATCAGTGGTATTCAGTGAGGTAAGATGAATTAAATGCGCTGACAGTTCATTGCTCCTGCCAAATGAATTGCACTGAGTTGGGCGGGTCACCACTCCAAGATGGCGGCCCCGCGTCTCGTCTGAGCCTGTAGGCAGTAGCGCTCGATGCTGCGTACCCTTATAAGATGTCTAAGGTTATAACGTTAGCGGTGAGTTTACAGCCTCACTGATTTAACTACACAGCAAATAAAAGTCACGTTACTTAGCCAATAAACGTTATCTTACATTCAAAACTTACCCTTTGTGCAACTTCAAATGTCGAACGAAGGTGGAAGTTGTTGCGTCTCCGTCTGTAATATTCGAACTGCGTGATTTGCATACGGCAATTCGTTTTTTGTTGACCAAGTCGTAGTTTTAATACCCGAACGAAATTAACTTTGGCATAATTGTTTCTCACTGCCGCATTGTTTGACAGCTCTTGTTCGGTGGTTGTCCTGCAATTTGATTGGATGAGAGCTGTGTGATGAAAACAATGTAGATCTAATTTGATTGGCTGTTGTAGTGAGAGCACACCAGCTGACAGGAACAACACGCACACAGACGAAGAAAATGAAAAATACGGAGCGGCGCGCTCCCAAATAACTTTTTAATCTTTGGGTTTTGGGGAAAGTAGCAAGTCATGTCAAGTCAAAAGGCTCAAGTCCAAGTGAAGTCACAAGTCATTGATGTTAAAGTCTAAGTCGAGTTGCAAGTCTCTTTACATTTTGTCAAGTCGAGTCCAAAGTCATCAAATTCATGACTCGAGTCTGACTCGAGTCCAAGTCATGTGACTCGAGTCCACACCTCTGGTCGAGGGTCACCACTTTGTCAACAAATGCCTGAGCAAATTGTTTAAGAACAACATTTATCAACCAAGCTATTGCAAGGAATTTAGGGATTTCACCATCTACGCTCCGTAATATCATCAAAAGGTTCCGAGAATCTGGAGAAATCACTGCACGTAAGCCATGATATCACGCACCTTGGATCCCTCAGGCGGTACTGCGTCAAAAAGCCACATCGGTGTGTAAAGGATATCACCACACAGGCTCAGGAACACTTCAGAAAACCACTGTCAGTGACTACAGTCGGTCGCTACATCTGTAAGTGCGAGTTAAAACTCTACTATGCAAAGCCAACGTCATTTATCAACAACACCCAGACACGCTTCGCTGGGCCCGAGCTCATCTAAGATGGACTGATGCAATTGTGGTCTGACGAGTCCACATTTCAAATTGTTTTTCGGAAACTGTGGACGTCGTGTCCTCCGGACCAAAGAGGAAAAGAACCATCCGGATTGTTTATTTACCATTTACATTATGTGCCAACTTCATAGATTTTGGGTGTTGTAATATTTGCTATAAATAATAATTATAAATATTTTTTATTTTTTAAACAAGTTAGAAAAGCTTCTTCTGATTGAACATGGACTTGTTTCTTCAGCATTGTCCACACCTTTAAGTCAGGGACTTTGGGAAGGCCATTCTAAAACCTTCATTCTAGCCTGATTTAGCCATTCCTTTACCACTTTTGAGGTGTGTTTGGGGGTCATTGTCCTGTCGGAACACCCGACTGCGCCCAAGACCCAACCTCCGGGCTGATGATTTGAGCTTGTCCTGAAGAATTTGGAGGTAAACCTCCTTTTTCATTCTAGCCTGATTTAGCCATTCCTTTACCACTTTTGAGGTGTGTTTGGGGTCATCGTCCACAGAACTTTCCTCCAGGAGGTCTTATCTTTGTCCATGTGATGTCAGATGAAACAAAAATGGAGCGGTTTGACCACAATACCCAGCAATATGTTTGGAGGAGAAAAGGTGAGGCCTTTAATCCCCAGGAACACCACTCCTACCGTCAAGCATGGTGGTGGTAGTATTATGCTCTGGGCTATGTTTTGCTGCCAATGGAACTGCTGCTTTAAATGGGACAATGAAAAAGGAGGATTACCTCCAAATTCTTCAGGTCAAGCTAAAATCATCAGGGTCTTGGGCGCAGTTGGGTGTTCCAACAGGACAATTAGACTTAGACTTCCTTTTTATTCATCCATCCATCTTCCGCTTATCCGAGGTCGGGTCGTGGGGGCAGCAGCCTAAGCAGGGAAACCCAGACTTCCCTTTCCGTAGCCACTTCGTCCAGCTCTCCCCGGGGGATCCCGAGGCGTTCCCAGGCCAGCCGGGAGACATAGTCTTCCCAACGTGTCCTGGGTCTTCCCCGTGGCCTCCTACCGGTCAGACGTGCCTTAAACACCTCCCTAGGGAGGCGTTCGGGTGGCATCCTGACCAGATGCCCGAACCACCTCAACTGGCTCCTCTCGATGTGGAGGAGCAGCGGCTTTACTTTGAGCTCCCCCCCGGATGGCAGAGCTTCTCACCCTATCTCTAAGGGAGAGACCCGCCACCCGGCGGAGGAAACTCATTTGGGCCGCTTGTACCCGCGATCTTGTCCTTTCGGTCATAACCCAAAGCTCATGACCATAGGTGAGGATGGGAACGTAGATCGACCAGTAAATTGAGAGCTTTGCCTTCCGGCTCAGCTCCTTCTTCACCACAACGGATCGATACGGCGTCCGCATTACTGAAGACGCCGCACCGATCCGCCTGTCGAACTCACCATCCACTCTTCCCTCACTTCCTTTTTATTGTCATTCCAAATTTGAACTTTACAGTACAGATAAGAACGAAATGGTGTTGCATTAGTGGCAGGGGACTTTAATCAAGCTAACATGAAAACTGTGTTCCCCCATTTCCATCAATATGTGAATTTTGCAACCAGGGGTGGAAGCATGCTAGACATGGTGTACAGCAATATTAAGCACACGTTTAAAGCTGCACCCCCCCCCCCCCCCACCTCGGCTCTCCTTAGACCATCTATCTGTGATGCTAAATGGTGTTGCATTAGTGGCAGGGGACTTTAATCAAGCTAACATGAAAATTGTGTTCCCCCATTTCCATCAATATGTTAATTTCGCAACCAGGGGTGGAAGCATGCTGGACATGGTGCACAGCAATATTAAGCACGCGTTTAAAGCTGCACCCCCCCCCCCACACACACACACACCTCGGCTCTCCTCAGACCATCTATCTGTGATGCTAAATGGTGTTGCATTAGTGGCAGGGGACTTTAATCAAGCTAACATGAAAATTGTGTTCCCCCATTTCCATCAATATGTTAATTTCGCAACCAGGGGTGGAAGCATGCTGGACATGGTGCACAGCAATATTAAGCACGCGTTTAAAGCTGCACCCCCCCCCCCCCCCACACACACCTCGGCTCTCCTCAGACCATCTATCTGTGATGCTAAATGGTGTTGCATTAGTGGCAGGGGACTTTAATCAAGCTAACATGAAAACTGTGTTCCCCCATTTCCATCAATATGTGAATTTCACAACCAGGGGTGGAAGCATGCTGGACATGGTGCACAGCAATATTAAGCACGCATTTAAAGCTGCACCCCGCCCCCCCCCAACCTCGGCTCTCCTCAGACCATCTATCTGTGATGCTAAATTGTGTTGCATTAGTGGCAGGGGACTTTAATCAAGCTAACATGAAAACTGTGTTCCCCCATTTCCATCAATATGTGAATTTCGCAACCAGGGGTGGAAGCATGCTGTACATGGTGTACAGCAATATTAAGCACGCGTTTAAAGCTGCACCCCGCCCCCCCCACCTCGGCTCTCCTCAGACCATCTATCTGTGATGGTAATTCCTGCATACGAGCCCCTGCTGATCAGAACGCAAGCTACAGTCAAAGCAGGTGACCACAATGACCCCAAACACACCTCAAAAGTGTTAAAGGAATGGCTAAATCAGGCTAGAATGAAGGTTTTAGAATGACCTTCTCTAAAGTCCTGACTTAAACGTGTGGACAATGCTGAAGAAACAAGTCCATGTCAGAAAAGCAACACATTTAGCTGAACGGCACCAATTTTGTGGTCAAAAACTCAAGCAGAAGCTTGTGGATGGCTACCAAAAGCGCCTTCTTGCAGGTAAACTGTATGTATACTTTTGACTTTTGCTCACATTTACCCATAATAAATTAATTCACCAACAAGTATGTGCTCCAATCACTCTATCACAAAAAAAATGAGAGTTGTAGAAATGATTCACGGTTGGACAGACCGAGGTCGTGCTGCGTTTGATTTGGGTTACCTTTGTACTTAGCGGGATTAGCGGCATGTGGATTACACAAAGACACACAATGAATGTTTCTGCATTCCCGCGCGGCGTGACACAACAACAGTCCTGGACTTCGAGGGAGAAAAAAGGATAAGGAAGACGCAGTTGGCGCCTTGAGGTTTCAGCGTGGAGGCGAGGGGATGATTGACGGCACAAAGAGTGAACGGTGCAATGTGGCACTTTCACTCTCAGCCGGCAGACATGTTGTTGTTGTCTTTGGAGGACGCACAGAGGGATTAGTTGGTGCTGCTGCTGCTGGTGGTGGTGGCGAGGCGGGCGCCGGGGGAGGGGGGGGGGGTATGTGTGCCAGAGAAGGGCGCTGGTCCAGTTGTGACAGATACTAGGTCAGAGGAGCCAACAGATGGCCAGGAAACTCCTTCCCTTCCTCCACTGCTCCCTGCGCCGCCTGGGATGTCCTACAAACGCCAGCCAGAGACGCTAACCGGCCCAGTGACGTCGTCCTGGTTTTTATATCACGGGGGGAGGCGGCGGCGGGACGGCTGATTTTACCGCCGGTTAGCTTTGTCAGCTGTAACACAGAGCTAGCTTAGCATACGTCACCCAGCAGGTACAATGTTGATTATACGTGCGTCTCCTTTGAAGAGTGACGTTGATTAAACGTCGTCAAAAAGCATGTTGTTTCAACGTCGTATTTGTGTTGTAGAATATTGGTTGGTAGAATTACCAAATTTCAATGGTCAAAATGTTACAAGAAAAACTGAACATTTGTGCAATATTATGATGAAAGTTGGTATTTTACTCAATAACAGTCAAAATTTTACAAGAAAAACTGAACATTTGTGCAATATTATGATAAAAGTTGGAATTTTACTCAATAACAGTCAAAATTTTACAAGAAAAACTGAAAATGTATGCAATATTATGATAAAAGTTGGAATTTTACTCAATAACAGTCAAAATTTTACAAGAAAAACTGAACATTTGTGCAATATTATGATAAAAGTTGGAATTTTACTCAATAAAAGTCAAACATTTTCAAGAAAAACTGAACATTTGTGCAATATTCATGATAAAAGTTGGAATTTTACTCAATAACAGTCAAAATTTTACTAGAAAAACTGAACATTTGTGCAATATTATGATAAAAGTTGGAATTTTACTCAATAACAGTCAAAATTTTACTAGAAAAACTGAACATTTGTGCAATATTATGATAAAAGTTGGAATTTTACTCAATAACAGTCAAAATTTTACAAGAAAAACTGAACATTTGTGCACTATTATGATAAAAGTTGGTATTTTACTCTAACAGTCAAAATTTTACAAGAAAAACTGAACATTTGTGCAATATTATAAAAGTTGGAATTTTACTCAATAACAGTCAACATTTTACAAGAAAAACTGAACATTTGTGCAATATTATGATAAAAGTTGGAATTTTACTCAATAACAGTCAAAATTTTACAAGAAAAACTGAACATTTGTGCAATTTCATGATAAAAGTTGGAATTTTACTCAACAGTAAAAAATTTACAAGAAAAACTGAATATTTGTGCAATAATATGATAAAAGTTGGAATTTTACTCAATAACAGTCAAAATTTTACAAGAAAAACTGAACATTTGTGCAATATTATGATAAAAGTTGGAATTTTACTCAATAACAGTCAAAATTTTACAAGAAAAACTGAACATTTGTGCAATTTCATGATAAAAGTTGGAATTTTACTCAACAGTAAAAAATTTACAAGAAAAACTGAACATTTGTGCAATAATATGATAAAAGTTGGAATTTTACTCAATAAAAGTCAAACATTTTCAAGAAAAACTGAACATTTGTGCAATATTATGATAAAAGTTGGAATTTTACTCGATAACAGTCAAAATTTTACAAGAAAAACTGAACATTTGTGCAATTTCATGATAAAAGTTGGAATTTTACTCAATAACAGTCAAAATTTTACAAGAAAAACTGAACATTTGTGCAATAATATGATAAAAATTGGAATTTTACTCAATAAAAGTCAAAATTTTACAAGAAAAACTGAACATTTGTGCAATAATATGATAAAAGTTGGAATTTTACTCAATAACAGTCAAAAATGTTCAAGAAAAACTGAACAGTTGTGCAATATTATGATAAAAGTTGGTATTTTACTCAATAACAGTCAACATTTTACAAGAAAAACTGAACATTTGTGCAATTTCATGATAAAAGTTGGAATTTTACTCAATAACAGTCAAAATTTTACAAGAAAAACTGAAAATGTGTGCAATATTATGATAAAAGTTGGAATTTTACTCAATAACAGTCAACATTTTACAAGAAAAACTGAACATTTGTGCAATTTCATGATAAAAGTTGGAATTTTACTCAATAACAGTCAAAATGTTACTAGAAAAACTGAACATTTGTGCAATATTATGATAAAAGTTGGAATTTTACTCAAAAAAAGTCAAACATTTTCAAGAAAAACTGAACATTTGTGCAATATTATGATAAAAGTTGGAATTTTACTCAATAACAGACACATTTTTACAAGAAAAACTGAAAATTTGTGCAATATTATAATAAAAGTTGGAATTTTACTCAACAGTCAAAATTTTACAAGAAAAACTGAACATTTGGGCAATATTATGATAAAAGTTGGAATTTTACTCAATAACAGTCAAAATTTTACAAGAAAAACTGAACATTTGTGCAATTTCATGATAAAAGTTGGAATTTTACTCAATAACAGTCAAAATTTTACAAGAAAAACTGAACGTTTGTGCAATATAATGATAAAGGTTGGTATTTTACTCAATAACAGTAAAAAATTTACAAGAAAAACTGAACATTTGTGCAATAATATGATAAAAGTTGGAATTTTACTCAATAAAAGTCAAACATTTACAAGAAAACTGAACATTTGTGCAATAATATGATAAAAGTTGGAATTTTACTCAATAACAGTCAAAATTTTACAAGAAAAACTGGAAATGTGTGCAATATTATGATAAAAGTTGGAATTTTACTCAACAGTCAAAATTTTACAAGAAAAACTGAACATTTGTGCAATTTCATGATAAAAGTTGGAATTTTACTCAATAACAGTCAAATTTTTACAAGAAAAACTGAACATTTGTGCAATATTATGATAAAAGTTGAAATGTTACTTAACAGTCGCAATTTTACAAGAAAAAGCTTAACATTTTGGCAATTTTAGGAAAAGAGTCATGATTTTACTCGACAAGTCACAATTTTATAAGAAAACTTGAACATTTTGGCAATATAATAATAATAATCAGAATTTTACTTGGCAAAATGATGACAAAAGTCAACATTTTACTCAATAAATGACACTGTTTTACAAAAACAAACAAAAAAAAGGCAATATTGTGATAAAAGTCACAGTTTTATATGTCAAATGTACCCATTTGGCATTAAAAAGTAATCATTTTACATCAAAGAAGTAATAATTTTACAAGAAAATATTGCAATATTACAGAAACAGAAATAATATGAGAAATTGTTCCCAATTTTATAAGAACAAACATTGTGAGAAAAAGACTGCTTTTAGTTAATTTTTTGTTTGTAATTGGGTTTTAATCGTCATTATTTACTTCAAGTTATTACAGTATGTCTCTATATACATATTTATTTGATTTTTTAAATTAATTTTGGCCAAAGGGGGCGCATTTCAATGTCTTACACACACTTGTTATTTCATATGTTGACCAGAGGGGGAGCACTTAAAATTTTGGCAATTTTAGGAAAAGAGTCGTAATTGTGCCCGACAAAAGTCACAATTTTATAAGAAAACTTTAAAATTTTGGTAATATTACAGCAATAATCGGAATTTTACTTGGCAAAATGATGACAAAAAGTCATCATTTTACTAAAAAAATGTCACTGTTTTACAAGAACAACCAACAAATTGACAGAATTTGATATGACAAATGTCACAATTTTGCATTAAAAAGTAATAATTTTACAAGAAAATATTGCAATATTTACTGAAACAGAAAAAATATGACAAATTGTTCCCAATTTTATTAAAAAAAAAAAAAAGTCGGCACATTGTGAGAAAAATAATGCTCTTTTATTTTTTGTAATTGGTTTTTGATCCTCATTATTTACTTCAAGTTATTACAGTATGTCTTTATATACATATTTATTATATTTTCTTTATTAATTTTGGCCAAAGGGGGCGCATTTCAATGTCTTACACACACTTGTTATTTCATATGTTGACCAGAGGGGGAGCATTCAAAATTTTGGCAATTTTAGGAAAAGAGTCGTAATTGTGCCCGACAAAAGTCACAATTTTACAAGAAAACTTAAAAATTTTGGTAATATTACAATAATAATCTGAATTTTACTAAAAAAATTTCACTGTTTTACAAGAAAACAACCAACAAATTGACAGAATTTGATATGACAAATGTCACAATTTTGCATTAAGTAATACTTTTACAACAAAAAAGTATACATTTTACAAGAAAATATTGCAATATTTACAGAAACAGAAAAAATATGAGAAATTGTTCACAATTTTATAAAAAAATATATATATATAAAAGCTAAAATGTCTCTTAAAGCTCTGCCCTTTTAATTAGTGCACAGTAAATAATTTAACTTTAGCCTACTACTACAACCATATTATTTACCAGCAACATAAAGTGAAACAGAGGCAAATAAGGCAACAAGAGAAGTATCCTACACTTCTCTTTTGTAAAGTAAACCTGAACAGCCTATATGGGCATCTACATCAACTATACGATTTGCCTGAGAAGCTGGAAAGGACAAAAAAATAAATACAAAATATATATTTTTTAATTTATTTGTGGCGGACGTAATTATTTCGTGGCGGGCCGCCACAAATAAATGAATGTGTGGGAAACACTGAATTTGAAATCGTGATGAATTCGGATCAATTTTTTTTTTGTGTATGCAAGATTATTAACTTAGGGGAGCGGCTCCACACTGTGTATGAACACAAACAGTTAGCTGCTAGCCGCCTCCGTCAGCCTGGGGAACGAAAAACTAACAAAGTATCCGCCACAGAGATAATCGTCAAACGTTTTCCCCACTCTTGACTTTATGAAACTCATCCAACGCCACTGGAGGACGATACACACACATTTGTGCCGACACAGAGACGAACAGCGTGAGCTGATTGCAGACTGTCTGCACTCATGAAAGCCTCCTCAGCAGAAACCCTGCAGCGTGTCTCGTAACGCCAGCGTGACGACCATCATTACTTCCAGTAAACCAGCCAAACCTGGAAAATTCACTGTAAATGATGCAAGACCGCGCTCACCCTTTAGAGCACAGCCTGCAGAAAATGGTGCTTCTCAGGTTTCTACATGTTTACATTTTCACACTATTTTCTGACACTTTATTAAACATTTCTTACATATTCCTTCATTTTAAGAGATTATAGTTAAGTGTTCAATGTGATTTGACTATTTTGTTGACATTTTTTGAGTGTTTTCCATGTTTGTGTTGACATTTCCTTCCTGCCTTGATAGCTGAGGGCGTTATAATCACAGGAAGGTTATCTTTGAAATAAAATATATTATTCTCCTGCTCCTTATTTTTCATAGGTCAGGGGTGTCCAAACTTTTTCCTCTGAGGGCCGCATACTGAAAAATCAAAGCATGCGGGGGCCATTTTGATATTTTTTTCTTCATTTTCAAAACCAATAAAATATACACTTTTTTTTTTTTAACCTTTTGGGCTCGCACAAGTTAGGTCATAGGGACCCAGAAGGATTTCAGTCTTGAAAAAGGTTAAAAATAACTCACCCAATTTTTGGGGGGGGCAAAAATACAAAATATACAATATTTTTCCCCAATAACATTTTCAAAGTGGAATATTTGATGTGAAGTAATTTAATCCCTAAATAGGTCAATAATTCATAGCAAAATTGATTTGAATTTATTTTTTTATTTTTATTTTTTTTAGCAAAGACAGTTGTTTTTTAATTCCACTAACATTTTTGGGGATCCAAAAGTGCCCCACTCATAAAATGGTCATGTTTTATTTATTTTTTACATTCAACACTTAAATCCCTATATTAGCTTTGGATAATATCTAGCAGGTCACCAACCTACACACTTCAATAAATTGCCAGAAATAGCCAATTTGCTCAATTGACCTTTAACTCTATGTTATTATTAATAATTAATGATATTTACACTTAATTGAACGGTTTAAAAGAGGAGAAAACACACAAAAAAAATGACTATTAAATTTTGAAACATAGTTTATCTTCAATTTCGACTCTTTAAAATTCAAAATTCAACCGAAAAAAAAAAAAAAAAAAAAAAAGCTAATTCGAATCTTTTTGAAAAAATTAAAAAAAAGGATTTATGGAACATCATTAGTAATTTTTCCTGATTAAGATTAATTTTAGAATTTTGATGACATGTTTTAATTAGGTTAAAATCCAATCTACACTTTGTTAGAATATATAACAAATTGGACCAAGCGATGAGGTGGCGACTTGTCCAGGGTGTACCCCGCCTTCCGCCCGATTGTAGCTGAGATAGGCTCCAGCGCCCCCGAGACCCCAAAGGGAATAAGCGGTAGAAAATGGATGGATGGACCAAGCTATATTTCTAACAAAGACAAATCATTATTTCTTTTAGATTTTCCAGAACAAAAAATTTAAAAGAAATTCAAAAGACTTTGAAATAAGATTTAAATTTGATTCTACAGATTTTCTAGATTTGCCAGAATAATTTTTTTGGAATTTGAATCATAATAAGTTTGAAGAAATATTTCACAAATATTCTTCGTCGAAAAAACAGAAGCTAAAATGAAGAATTAAATTAAAATGTATTTATTATTCTTTACAATAAAAAAAATAAATTTACTTGAACATTGATTTAAATTGTCAGGAAAGAAGAGGAAGGAATTTAAAAGGTAAAAAGGTATATGTGTTTAAAAATCCTAAAATCATTTTTAAGGTTGTATTTTTTTCTCTAAAATGGTCTTTCTGAAAGTTATAAGAAGCAAAGTAAAAAAATTCATGAATTTATTTAAACAAGTGAAGACCAAGTCTTTAAAATATTTTCTTGGATTTTCAAATTCTATTTGAGTTTTGTCTCTCTTAGAATTAAAAATGTCGAGACCAGCTTGCTAGTAAATAAATACAATTTAAAAAATAGAGGCAGCTCACTGGTAAGTGCTGCTATTTGAGCTATTTTTAGAACAGGCGACTCATCTGGTCCTTACGGGCTACCTGGTGCCCGCGGGCACCGCGTTGGTGACCCCTGATATATAGTGTAATTAGTTTTAGTATATTTATAATAACAATCAATATAATAATTAGTATAATTAGTATATCATTTGTATGTATTTTTTTAAATAATTTTCATATTTTCCATGTTTTTTGTTTGTTTGTTGTATTTATGTCCTTTTTGTCCTTAAATCAATATTATTAATTCGTAGCAAATTTGATTTTGACTATTTTTTGAAAACTTGTTTAAAAAAAATCGTGTTATTCGAGTCAACAATGCAACTTTTTTTCTCTTGTTGCATTTGACCTATTTTCTCTTTTATTCCACGTTTTAATGTTTAAAAAAAAAAAAAGTTTTAGTATTTTTAGAATGATGTGCTGCGGGCCGCAAATGGCCCCCGGGGCCACACTTTGGACACCCCTGCCATAGGTCATATAAAATGTCAATAGTTATCGATATTGATCAATATAATAATAATATTTAAACTAGGGATGTCCGATAATGGCTTTTTGCCGATATCCGATATTGTCCAACTCTTTAATTACTGATACCGATATCAACCGATACCGATATCAACCGATATATGCAGTCGTGGAATTAACACATTATTATGCCTAATTTGGACAACCAGGTATGGTGAAGATAAGGTACTTTTTAAAAATAATAATAAAATAAGATAACTAAATTAAAAACATTTTCTTGAATAAAAAAGAAAGTAAAACAATATAAAAACAGTTACATAGAAACTAGTAATTAATGAAAATGAGTAAAATGAAGTGTTAAAGGTTAGTACTATTAGTGGAGCAGCAGCACGCACAATCATGTGTGCTTACGGACTGTATCCCTTGCAGACTGTATTGATATATATTGATATATAATGTAGGAAGCAGAATATTGATAACAGAAAGAAATGGGGGAGGGAGGTTTTTTGGGTTGGTGCACTAATTGTAAGTGTATCTTGTGTTTTTTATGTTGATTTAATAAAAAATAAAAAAACCGATACAGATAATAAAAAAAACGATAACGATAATTTCCGATATTACATTTGAACGCATTTATCATCCCTAATTTAAACAATTACTGTGTAACAAAAAAATATTTTCCATAGTTAAATAAAAGATTGATGTTACACAGCACTAAACCTGCAGCAAATAGTTCTTCTCAGGTTTCTACGTTTACATTTTCACACTTTGCACTATTTTCTTCCACTTTATGAAACATACTCCTTATTTTTGCACCCTCATTTTAAGAAATGAACAACAGACTGATCACCAATGGCACTGTGGTGTTTTTTTTATTATTATTTATAGTGTGGAATATGTGTACCAGTTAATAAATAGGTTAGTGTTTTTTTTTTAATGTTCTCTGTCTGACACATTTTCACTCGATCAAACCTTTTCGGAACATTCCACACTACCAAAGAATACAAGTGTGCATCAAAGGTGTCGGCATCCACCAACACCCGAGGTTCCAATATGGTATGGGAAGTGAGAAAGTAGTCGCTTCCTTGATAAAAATACAACATAAATCTGAAGATTGTGTACTGGGTAAATGTAGATTCTTCTCCTGACCACTTTGTTGTGATTGGTCAGTGGGTCAAGGGTGGCAGGAGCGGTTTAACAGCGTTGCCAGGTGGGGGCGCTGTTCCGCCGGGGACATTTTCCCCCCCAAGTTACTTTTATCTGAAGGTGATGTCAGCGGCTGCTATTTTTATAAACAGCAGCAGACAAAGTGATAAGGGGCCGGAAAAGGAGAGATGAAGATAAAGTGTTGGGTCTGAACCGCGAGTGCAAAGTGTTACGTGTACAGTGGTGGTCAAAAGTGTACGTACACTTGTAAAGAACATCATGTCATGGCTGGCTGGACTTTCCAATCATTTCTACAACTCTTATTTTGTAGTGATTGGAGCACATACTTGTTGCTCACAAAAAACATTCATGAAGTTTGCTTCTTTTATGAATTTATTATGGGTAAATGTGAGCAAAAGTATACATACAGCAATGTTAATATTTGCTTACATGTCCCTTGGCATATATATATATATATATATATATATATATATATATATATATATATATATATATATATATGTGAAGGAGGGAATGGGGTGTGTGTGGCCGGCCTCGAAGCCAGCGACAGGTGAGTGGATTGCCCAGCTGGGGCTGGTTATCTAATCACCTTGTCGCCTTTATTAGCAGCAGCCGGGCTGAGACACGGGTTGTTGGAGTTGGAGCCAGAAAAGCAGAGACACGAGGACTTGTGTATGTCAATAAAAGACTTGCTCAAACCTGTACTCAAGAAAGTACACAGCAGAGAGACTTTCACTATATATATATATATATATATATATATATATATATATATATATATATATATATATATATATATATATATATATATATATATATATATATATATATATATTATTTGTATTTTTTTTTGGTATTTATTTATTTATTTTTTTTGTTGCTTTTTCCTGGCAGACTCAGTAAACGAAAGTGGGCAAAGAAAGACGAGCGTTCGGAGCGTCTAAAACCGCCATCGTGCCCCGACACACCAAGACCTGATTGTGGCTGCAGATGGGAGGAAGCGGGCGCTAAAAATGGGCACTTCCTGTTTGGCGACAGAGCGAGAGAGAGCGAGAGAGAGAGAGAGAGAGAGAGAGAGAGAGAGAGAGAGAGAGAGAAGTCACTTCACAATTCAGCCCGCGTGACATTTGAGCCTCATAACAGCAAGCCCCTCCCCTTTGACCCCGGCCCTGCTTTGACTCCCCGCCCCCTCCAGCCATCTCCATGACAACAGTACAAAATAAAGTCCAACAATGACCGGGAAGTAAAAGACTTCTTGCAGTGTACTCACAAGTAAACTTCCTGTTATTATTATTTAAATAACGGCCAATTATTCCGATTGGCGAAGCTAAAATACTGTAAATCAGTGGTCCCCAACCACCGGGCCACGGCCCGGTACCGGTCCGCGGACCGATTGGTACCGGGCCACACAAGAAATTTAAAAAAAAAAAAATTTTTTTTTTTTTTTTGCGATACACACGGTCTGTGGGACAAATTTTCTAGCGTTGACCGGTCCGCAGCTACAAAAATATGTCGGATTTGGCTTACTTTTTACAGGCTGGGGCAATATGGCTGAAAACTGTATCGCAAGTGTTTTATATCGCTCGATATCGATAATTATTGTTTTTTAGGACCCATCACAAATAAAACAAATATATAGGAAATGTAAACATTTGTATTCCTTCCTCTGATTATAGTCCTTTCAGCTATCAAGGCAGAAAGGAAATGTCAACACGAGCATAAAAAAACACTCATGTCAACAAAATAGTCAAATCACATTGAACACTTAACAATAATCTCTTAAAATGAAGGTGCAAAAATAAGGGATATGTTTAATAAAATGTAATAAAATAGTGTGAAAATGTAAACATAGAGAAACCTGTGAAGAACAATTTTCTGCAGGTTTAGTGGCAGGAAATAACGACTGTGTAACATGAATTTGCCATCTTATTTTTATTGAACTATGTAAATTATTTTTTTGTTATGCAGTAATTATTTAAATATTATTATTATATCGGTTATTATTGACATTTTCTATGACCTATGGCAAATAAGGAGCAGGAGAATAATATATTTTATTTCAAAGATAACCTTGCTTTGATTATAATGCCCTCAGCTATCGAGGCAGAAAGGAAATGTCAACACAAACATGGAAAACACTCAAACAATGTCAACAAAATAGTCATATTACATTGAACACTTAACTATAATCTCTTAAAATGGAGGAATATGTAAGAAATGCTGAATAAAATGGAAGAAAATAGTCCAAAGTGTGAAAATGTAAACATAGAGAAACCTGTGAAGAACAATTTTCTGCAGGTTTAGTGGCAGGAAATAACGGCTGTGTAACATGAATTTGCCATCTTATTTTTATTGAATTATGGAAAGGATTTTTTTTGTTATGCAGTAATTATTTAAATATTACTATTATATCGGTTATTATTGACATTTTCTATGACCTATGGCAAATAAGGAGCAGGAGAATAATATATTTTATTTCAAAGATAACCTTCCTGTGATTATAACGCCCTCAGCTATCGAGGCAGAAAGGAAATGTCAACACAAACATGGAAAACACTCAAACAATGTCAACAAAATAGTCAAATACGTCACTGGACACATGAGGACTTTGAATATGACCAATGTATGATCCTGTAACTACTTGGTATCGGATTGATACCCAAATGTGTGGTATCATCCAAAACTAGTATAAGTATCAAACAACAGAAGAATAAGTGATTATTACCTTTATTTAGAAAAGTATCAAAATACATTTTGGTACCGTCAACAAGCTAGCTAGACGATGCTAACTGTCCTCCGACCTCCGAGGACAAAGCTACGAACAATGGTCTGTGGAACGCTCTCCCTGACCACCTGAGGGCACCACAGACTGTGGATGCTTTAAAAAAAAAAAAAAGGCTTAAAAACCCTTCTTTTTAAAAAAAAGCCTTTTTTTAGATATATGCGTGCTGGTTCTAGTTTTTATTTCTATTTATTTGTATTACCTTTTTTTATTTATTTTTTTAATACACTGTAGCACTTTGAGGTTGTTTGCACAATGGAAAGTGCTTTTTACAAATAAAATCTATTATTGTTACTAGAGATGTCCGATAATATCGGCCTGCCGATATTATCGGCCGATATATGCGTTAAAATGTAATATCGGAAATTATCGGTATCGGTTTTTCATTATCTGGATCGTTTTTTTTTTTAAATTTTTTTTTGTTTTTTTTATTAAATCAACATAAAAAACACAAGATACACTTACAATTAGCGCACCAACCCAAAAAACCTCCCTCCCCCATTTACACTCATTCACACAAAAGGGTTGTTTCTTTCTGTTATTAATATTCTGCTTCCTACATGATATATCAATATATATCAATACAGTCTGCAAAGGATACAGTCCGTAAGCGCACATGATTGTGCGTGCTGCTGCTCCACTAATAGTACTAACCTTTAACCGTTCATTTGACTCATTTTCATTCATTACTAGTTTCTATGTAACTGTTTTTATATTGTTGTACTTTCTTTTTTATTCAAGAAAATGTTTTTAATTTATTTATCTTATTTTACTCATTTTTTTTTAAAAGTACCTTATCTTCACCATACCTGGTTGACCAAATTAGGCATAATAATGTGTTAATTCCACGACTGCATGTATCGGTTGATATCGGTATCGGTAATTAAAGAGTTGGACAATATCGGATATCGGCAAAAAGCCATTATCGGACATCCCTAATTGTTATTATTATTATTAACTATGCTAACTAGCGAGCTTGTTTCTGTGCAATTCAGTGCGACGTTTCGGCCAGAGGAACAGCGAGTACATTTTGTTTAGATCATATTCTTTCATTATCCTTTTTTTTTTTTAAATATTTAATTTTTTAAAAAAGGCGGGAAAACGGATGTTTGGGCGTTGTTGTAGTTCTCCTGTGTTTGGTGTTTATTTGTGTTGACAGGCCAGGAATGAAAGCCACGCTTGTCCCACCAGCGTATTGCAAACAAAAGTACGTTAAAGGGATATCGAGTTCGGGACACATTCCCCGGAAAGCTACGAGCAACCAACGTTCCACAGAAGTCGTCAAACGGCGGTCGACGCCCCTGATTCTGCAACGGATGAATACTGTGCGTCATGAGGGGCGTCTTAAAACGCTGGCATGAAGACCGAGGAGACTCCCTGTCGTGACCCGCCCACCCAGGCCATTGTTTTGTTTGTCATTTAGTAGGTTTTTTGTCAGAAGTTCAACCTTTTTTGAGCCAAGGCACATTTTTTTCATTGGAAAAAATGCGTAGGCACACCACCAGCAGACATCATTCAAAAACAAAAGTCAGTTGACAGTAAAAAGTCGTTGTTGCAATTGTTGGATATGACTTTAAAGCGGGGGTCAGCAACCCGCGGCTCTAGAGCCACATGCGGCTCTTTAGCGGCGCCCTGGTGGCTCCGTGGAGCTTTTTCAAAAATGTATGGAAATGGAAATGTGTTTTCTGTTGTAATATAGTTTCTGTAGGAGGACAAAACACGACACAAACCTTCCTAATTATTAGAAAGCCCACAGTTTAATATGTTTATGCTTCTCTGATGACAGTATTTGGCAAGCGCCGTTTTGTCCTACTAATTTCAGCGGCCCTCGAACTCACCGTCGTGTGGTCTGTGGCTCGACAGTTTGTTTGTTTGCGTGTGCAACTTTCTCCGACGCTGCCGCGGAAAGACGCGTTTTATGCCACCCCTTTGTCTCATTTTGTCCACCAAACGTTTTACACTGTGCGCGAATGCACAAGGGTGAGTTTTGTTGACGTTATCGTTTTGTGTTGAGTGCTAATCAGGCATATTTGGCCACTGCACGGCTGCAAGCTAATCAATGCTAACATGCTATTTAAGCTAGTTGCATGTACATATTGCATCATTATGCCTCATTTGTAGCTATATTTTAGCTCACTTAATTGTGTGTATTTAGTTTATTTTTCCATGTTTCATGACACATTATCTGTATGTAATATTGGCTGCATTTCTGATAGTTGTTAGTGCGCCATGTTGTTCCAGACCACAGCAAACGTTCCCCAGCTTCCATTAGAAGAAGACAGCTGTATAATACTGTATTTATGTTATTCACATGTGAATAATGCCGCATAATAGACTGTATTTATATTATTCACATGTGAATAATGCTGTATAATAGACTGTATTTATGTTATTCACATGTGAATAATGCTGTATAATAGACTGCATTTATGTTATTCACATGTGAATAATGCCGTATAATAGACTGCATTTATGTTATTCACAAGTGAATAATGCTGTATAATAGACTGTATTTATATTATTCACATGTGAATAATGCTGTATAATAGACTGCATTTATGTTATTCACATGTGAATAATGCTGTATAATAGACTGTATTTATATTATTCACATGTGAATAATGCTGTATAATAGACTGCATTTATGTTATTCACATGTGAATAATGCTGTATAATAGACTGTATTTATGTTATTCACATGTGAATAATGCTGTATAATAGACTGCATTTATGTTATTCACATGTGAATAATGCTGTATAATAGACTGCATTTATGTTATTCACATGTGAATAATGCAGTATAATAGACTGTATTTATATTATTCAAATGTGAATAATGCCGTATAATAGACTGTATTTATATTATTCACATGTGAATAATGCCGTATAATAGACTGTATTTATGTTATTCACATGTGAATAATGCTGTATAATAGACTGTATTTATATTATTCACATGTGAATAATGCCGTATAATAGACTGTATTTATGTTATTCACATGTGAATAATGCTGTATAATAGACTGTATTTATATTATTCACATGTGAATAATGCTGTATAATAGACTGTATTTATATTATTCACATGTGAATAATGCTGTATAATAGACTGCATTTATGTTATTCACATGTGAATAATGCCGTATAATAGACTGTATTTATATTATTCAAATGTGAATAATGCCGTATAATAGACTGCATTTATGTTATTCACATGTGAATAATGCTGTATAATAGACTGTATTTATATTATTCACACGTAAAAAATACCTAAGTGTTTATTGTCTATTGTGAGCAAACTGTGGTGCTGAATTTCCCCCAGGGATCAATTAAGTACTTTCTATTCTATTCTAATGTTGTGGCCGGGTGAATCTATAAGATGTTTATGACATTTAGTATTTTGCTGTGTTTCGTCTGTCAGGTTCAAGATGGACACCTTCCAACTGGTCTGAGCTGCAGGGTTTTTTTTTTAAAAGCGGAGTGTTTGAAATCGATGTGGCGTCTTTTGCACGTTTTCCTATCCGCGGAGCCTCTGGAGTGCGGCGAGAGCGACTTCTGACGCGATGTGTCACATCACGCCGCCGGCTGGAGGACGGCTCCACCGGCCTCGCTTTCCCTCTCACGCCTGACTGAGCCCAAAATGTCCGCCGTCAAGCGCCAGCACCGACGCCGGCGATGTGGCAGCAGCATCAGCCGGGAAAGCCGACACGCGCTCGGAAGGCTCACCTTGATGGGCTCCGAGCTGAAGCGGATCTTCCTGGAAGGGGGCGGGTCCTCCTCGGCGGGCAGCCCGGCGATCTCCACGCAGCTGGACTCGGCCTCGTAGCGGTCGTCCTCCTCGTCTTCCTCCTGGCTGTCGTCGTCGTCGTCTCCCAGAGTCCGGCTATCCTCCGCGCCGGCCGGTCCCAGCACCTCGCTTTCCCCGTTCTCCGTTCTCGCCGCGCCGCCGGCCTCCGCCAGCTGCTCCGCTTTGGCCTCCACGCCGGCGTCCGACACCATCTTGGCCCCGTGCCGCTCCGCCTCCTTCTGACCGCCGTTCACGCTCCTGGCTCGCGCCTCCTGGTCCTTCTCCTCGCCCTGGGCGGCCAGAGCGCTGGCCCGCTTGGTGATGACCTTGGAGTTGAGCACGCCCACCTTGGCGCTGACCCCCCGGGAGGGCAGCGGCGGCGTGGACGAGAGGCGGTTCAGGTTGTTGCGCAGCTCGGCCGCCCGCTCGAAGACGGCGCTGAGCTGGCTGACGGTGGGGGACACGGCCTCGCTGGCGTCCAGGCTGTCCAGGGACTCGGTGCTGCCGTTGAAGCGCGCCATCATGTCCAGCCGGCCCTCCTGCAGGCCGGGGCCCTTGTCGGACTTGAGCAGGACCCGGGTGGTGGCCAGCTTGTCCTGCTCGAAGATGCGCCGCGTCTCCTGCAGCTTGGAGGACGCCCGCTGGTGCCCGTTCTCGGGCTTGGTGTCGAACTTGCTGACCCGCTCGGAGACGGTGGAGCCCAGCTTGAGGAGGGCACTGTGGTCCACGTTCTCGTTCAGGCTGCCGGCCCTGGGCAGGGAGAGGCGCACGGCTTTGTCGCCCTCCCTGGCGTCCTCCTCGGCCTCGGCGTCGCCCGGGGTCTGCAGCTGCTGGAACATGTTCTTGATGCGGTGCACGTTGGATCCGTAGCGGCGCCCGCGGGGGCCGTCCTGCCGCACGTCCCCGTTGGCGCTGTCCGCCACGGGCTTGAGGGCCTGCATCCCCGCCTCGTAGGCGCTCCTGTGCGGGGAGGCGCTCCTGAGAGTGGAGCTCTTGGTGGTGGCTTCTGTCTTCATCATGGTGGGGGTCGAGTCAGGCGTCGCGACGGATGCTCTGCGACGGCATGTCTCCCCCCCCCCCCCCTCCTCCTCCTCGTCCGGATGTACGTTTCCACCGGCGGCGGGTTGATGCTCCGGCTAGCCGTGCAGGTGGAGGGAGACAAAAACAACGTTAAAGGCCTGCGTGCGATCCGAAAGTGGGCATCTGTCACCAGCGCGCCACGACACTAGATCGACGTTGCGTCGATGGAAATTCAACTAAACAAGTTTGCCGCGGCATGAACGCGACGACAGATTGCTTACGTTTTTAATCCTTTTTTGACGGCAGCATCATTTCGATCTCCTCTCGCGGCGAGCAGCGGATTTCTGGTCCCTTTCACTGCTGCTGCTGCTGCTGCTGCATGGAGGAGGCGTCCGCGGGGTCCTAGCGCCCGCCCGTCATGGGCGTACTCCCAGAGACGCAGCATGGGCTGCTGTGACGCGAGAAATTGGGCCGCCATCTTGAAGTGGTGACGAGGAGCCGGCGAGCAGCCTGAACTGACAGTTGACAGGTAGAACGCAAAGATGCTAAACTGACAGTTGACAGGTGGAACGCAAAGATGCTAAACTGACAGTTGACAGGTACAAAAGAAAGATGCTAAACTGACAGTTGACAGGTAGAAAACAAAGATGCTAAACTGACAGTTGACAGGTCGAAAAGAAAGATGCTAAACTGACAGTTGACAGGTCGAAAAGAAAGATGCTAAACTGACAGTTGACAGGTGGAAAACAAAGATGCTAAACTGACAGTTGACAGGTCGAAAAGAAAGATGCTAAACTGACAGTTGACAGGTAGAAAACAAAGATGCTAAACTGACAGTTGACAGGTCGAAAAGAAAGATGCTAAACTGACAGTTGACAGGTCGAAAAGAAAGATGCTAAACTGACAGTTGACAGGTGGAAAACAAAGATGCTAAACTGACAGTTGACAGGTGGAAAACAAAGATGCTAAACTGACAGTTGACAGGTACAAAAGAAAGATGCTAAACTGACAGTTGACAGGTAGAAAACAAAGATGCTAAACTGACAGTTGACAGGTCGAAAAGAAAGATGCTAAACTGACAGTTGACAGGTCGAAAAGAAAGATGCTAAACTGACAGTTGACAGGTAGAAAAAAAAATGCTAAACTGACAGTTGACAGGTAGAAAACAAAGATGCTAAACTGACAGTTGACAGGTCGAAAACAAAGATGCTAAACTGACAGTTGACAGGTCGAAAAGAAAGATGCTAAACTGACAGTTGACAGGTAGAAAAAAAAAGATGCTAAACTGACAGTTGACAGGTAGAAAACAAAGATGCTAAACTGACAGTTGACAGGTCGAAAAGAAAGATGCTAAACTGACAGTTGACAGGTAGAAAAAAAAAGATGCTAAACTGACAGTTGACAGGTAGCAAACAAAGATGCTAAACTGACAGTTGACAGGTAGACAACAAAGATGCTAAACTGACAGTTGACAGGTAGAAAAAAAAATGCTAAACTGACAGTTGACAGGTAGAAAACAAAGATGCTAAACTGACAGTTGACAGGTCGAAAACAAAGATGCTAAACTGACAGTTGACAGGTCGAAAAGAAAGATGCTAAACTGACAGTTGACAGGTAGAAAAAAAAAGATGCTAAACTGACAGTTGACAGGTAGAAAACAAAGATGCTAAACTGACAGTTGACAGGTGGAAAACAAAGATGCTAAACTGACAGTTGACAGGTAGAACGCAAAGATGCTAAACTGACAGTTGACAGGTGGAAAACAAAGATGCTAAACTGACAGTTGACAGGTACAAAAGAAAGATGCTAAACTGACAGTTGACAGGTAGAAAACAAAGATGCTAAACTGACAGTTGACAGGTCGAAAAGAAAGATGCTAAACTGACAGTTGACAGGTCGAAAAGAAAGATGCTAAACTGACAGTTGACAGGTCGAAAACAAAGATGCTAAACTGACAGTTGACAGGTAGAAAAAAAAATGCTAAACTGACAGTTGACAGGTAGAAAACAAAGATGCTAAACTGACAGTTGACAGGTCGAAAAGAAAGATGCTAAACTGACAGTTGACAGGTCGAAAAGAAAGATGCTAAACTGACAGTTGACAGGTAGAAAAAAAAGATGCTAAACTGACAGTTGACAGGTAGAAAACAAAGATGCTAAACTGACAGTTGACAGGTCGAAAAGAAAGATGCTAAACTGACAGTTGACAGGTAGAAAAAAAAAGATGCTAAACTGACAGTTGACAGGTAGCAAACAAAGATGCTAAACTGACAGTTGACAGGTAGACAACAAAGATGCTAAACTGACAGTTGACAGGTAGAAAACAAAGATGCTAAACTGACAATTGACAGGTGGAAAAGAAAGATGCTAAACTGATAGTTGACAGGTGGAAAAGAAAGATGCTAAACCGACAGTTGACAGGTAGAAAACAAAGATGCTAAACTGACAGTTGACAGGTAGAAAACAAAGATGCTAAACTGACAGTTGACAGGTAGAAAACAAAGATGCTAAACTGACAGTTGGCAGGTAGAAAACAAAGATGCTAAACTGACAGTTGACAGGTAGAAAACAAAGATGCTAAACTGACAGTTGGCAGGTAGAAAACAAAGATGCTAAACTGACAGTTGACAGGTCGAAAACAAAGATGCTAAACTGACAGTTGACAGGTAGAAAACAAAGATGCTAAACAGACAGTTGACAGGTACAAAACAAAGATGCTAAACTGACAGTTGACGGGTGGAAAAGAAAGATGCTAAACTGACAGTTGACAGGTAGAAAACAAAGATGCTAAACTGACAGTTGACGGGTGGAAAAGAAAGATGCTAAACTGACAGTTGACAGGTAGAAAAGAAAGATGCTAAACTGACAGTTGACAGGTAGAAAACAAAGATGCTAAACTGACAGTTGACAGGTAGAAAACAAAGATGCTAAACTGACAGTTGACAGGTAGAAAACAAAGATGCTAAACTGACATCTACTTATAAGATGTCTATGCGTACACCAGCCTAGGACCTACTTTTTTTTTCTTTTTTTTTAAAAACCTTTTTTTATAACAGTCAACATTTACATACAATCAAAGAAATAATAATAAACAAGTACATAAATAGTACAAAAACAGTACAAAACAGGAGGTTGCCAGGAGAACGCTACATTTCGGACTACATTGTGCCGAGTGTGAAATTTGGTGTGGGGTTGTTTTTCAAGAGTTGGGCTTGGCCCCTTAGTTCCAGTGAAAGGAACTTTGAATGCTCCAGGATACCAAAACATTTTGGACGGTTCCATGCTCCCAACCTTGTGGGAACAGTTTGGAGCGGGGCCCCCTTCCTCTTCCAACATGACTGTGCACCAGTGCACAAAGCAAGGTCCATAAAGACAAGGATGACAGAGTCTGGTGTGGATGGACTTGACTGGCCTGCACAGAGTCCTGACCTGAACCCGATAGAACACCTTTGGGATGAATTAGGACGGAGACTGAGAGCCAGGCCTTCTCCACCAACATCAGCGTGTGACCTCACCAATGCGCTTTTGGAAGACTGGTGGAAAATTGCTATAAACACACTCCGCAACCTTGTGGACAGCCTTCCCAGAGGAGTTGAAGCTGTAATAGCTGCAAAAGGTCATATTGAACCCTATGGGTTAGGAATGGGATGGCACTTCAACTTCATATGTGAGTCAAGGCAGGTGGCCAAATACTTTTGGGCAATATAGTGTATATATGTGTAAAGCCATAGGCTCACGAAAATTCCATGAATAATCCAAATTTGGAACACAGCATCATAGTTTTCACAGCTTTTTGGTTGTTAGAGGTAGAAAGCGTTTTAAAGTAAATTTCTAATTATTCTTTAAAAGGCACAAAAAACGGGTCGGTTATTGAGAAACTTACATTTATGAATATAAAACTTAGCCAATAGTATAATAATTAGGTTGCAAAGGTAAAATTCATTTTCTAATGTGTTCTCATACTGTGGAAATCCAAATAGCACATATTTTTAAAAAAAGCACACCTTTTTTCATGAATATTGTTGGCAATTCAAGTTGTGAATGTACGGAGCCCCTAAAGGGACATGGGGGAAAACATTTTTTTTATAATTTATTTTTTTTTCTATTTTTTTTTTTTTTTAGACATTTTTATAAAGTTATAAAAAAATATATATATATAATTTTTTTATTTTTTTTAGACATATATCTAAAAATTAAAAAAAATTATATATATATATATTTTTTTATAACTTTATAAAGTTTCTCGTGCGCATGAGATACATGTCCAAAAAAATAAAAAATATATTATTATTATATATATATATATTTTTTTTAAGACATGTATCTCCTGCGCACGAGAAACTTTCTTGTGCGCAGGAGATACATGTCTAAAAAAAAAAAATGAATAAAAAATTATACAATTGTTTTAATTTTTTTTATAACTTTATAAAAAGTTTGCGCACGAGAAACTTTCTCGTGCGCACGAGATATATGTCTAAAAAAAAAAAATTGTATATATATATATATATTTTTTTTTAATAACTTTATAAAAAGTTTCTCGTGCGCACGAGATACATGTCTAAAAAATAAAAATATTATTATATATATATTTTTTTTTAAGACATGTATCTCCTGCGCACAAGAAAGTTTCTCGTGTCTAACAAAAAAAAAATGAATAAAAAATTATACAATTGTTTTAATTTTTTTAATAACTTTATAAATAGTTTCTCTTGCGCACGAGATACATGTCTAAATAAATAAAAAATAAATTATATTTTAAAAAAAAGTCCCCCATGTCCCTTTAGGGGCTCCGTATGAATGTGCTTTTATTCCGGAGGTTTCGCCCAGGATGTTTCAGACACTGGCAGCAAAAGAAATAAAAGGAAAAAAAGATTACTTTTTTTTTTTTTTAATGTAACATTGCAAGGTGAAAACAAGCTTGGTGGTACAGGAACTTTGTATATAGTGCACATTAGTTTATCTAGATGTACTTAACAAAATGTATGCGAGAGAAAAAATAGAGAGGCACAATCCCGGATTAAGGTGCATTTTTAATCTAAAATGCTTTTTAAAAGTAAACATATTTTACATTATAAATAAATATATCAAATAAAGCATATATTTTAATATATTATTCTAATTATTGAAAACGGTTTGATTTTTGTTTTATATTTCGTAAAAGAAACAGAAAATCCCGACCAAAACGACAGTTTTTTTTAAAATATTCTGACACCGGAAGTTTTCATTTTCAAAGTAAAAGTGCCTGTCTAAATGTAATGGAGCCCTACACAGAACTGATTTTAGACACGGCAAAACTAAGACTGATATCTACAGATATCTCTCCGCACACATCACATGAAAGTGGTAGCAATTAAACCCGCACAGTATTTTTTTCCTCACAGGACAGTCCGCGGTCCTGTCTATAAAATATCCACTTCCGGTTTGGGAATGTTAACCCATCCGTTTTGGTCTGTTTTTCAGTTGCTATTCGATATGTGCGTGGATATTTCTGTAGAAATTATCGGTGTGTCATGTCTAGAATAATTTCTGTGTCGGGCTCCAAATACATTTTAGTCAGATTCACAACAAGCACACGGGCACGTAGCTTTTACTTTGAAAATAAAACTTCCGGTTTCTGTATATGGGGGAAAAACATCAGGTTGGTCTGTTTTCTGTTTCTGTTTACATGGGATTTAAATATTTTGTCGTACAAAATATAAAATGAAAATCAAACCGTTTTTAGGATACAATTATTGCTTTTCGATACCAAAAAGAACTATTTTTATTTTTTGTTTTCTTCTTCTTTTCAAGTGAAATTCGATTAAAACAATCGTTTTTTTAATTTATTTTTCTAATTTGTATTAATGAAAAGAACATTCCAATGACCAACACATACGCTGACCTACATAAGTCTCAAAAAGAGAAGTTTAAAAATATATATTTTAGAGTCTACGGAAAGTCTTGAAGGACACACTTACCGAGAATTCACACAGCAGTGCCTCGACAGATCGTCCCATTTACAATAACCCCACACAAACATATTATATAACCACCTATAATTAAGTCCATTGATAATATGCTCATGATTTTTTTAAATATCAAGTCATAAAGTAGATTTATTGTCTTTGACTAAAACGAGGCCATTTTTAGCTGTAAAATGGCGACATCTGCAGGCGGCAGGGCAGTTCCGGGTCACGTGATCAGCGACACGGGCGTTTGTTTAAAACTACACACGGTAAATATCTGTCGAAATTAATGTGCCATACAAGTGCTGGATGCTGCATTGAAACAATCGAATTAATGAATCTGATGGCGGTGTGAATGTGAAGATGTTAAAGGCGATGTTGTGAAGAGCAACGACACCGTGACTGTACGCTGTACTGTATACGTTGAGCAGAGATTTTCCTTAAAGGGCCAGTACACTCACGTTTCTCTTCAGGTCGCATACAACTTTCGCCTTTAAACACATTTACGTGGAGAAGAATATTCTGATGTATACCTTCTTTTTTTACCTCGCCTTACTCGCAAGATATTCTGACATGCCTCATAAAAGAGCATTTTATTACAGTTCAAGTATTTATGATAATAGTCCTACATGGGTTGCCGTACTTGGATTCTTAAAACCCGGCAAAGACGAAGTTAAGCGATGATGTCCGAGTCCGACCCGAGTTGCCGTGCTTCTTAGAACTCGGCAAATACGAAGTTAGGCGAAACTGTCCGAGTCATCACAACAAGCTAAGTGTATTAAATATGATATTTTTGTACATGATATAAGTTTCTAGGTGAGATTGTATTTATTTATTTATTCATCCATTTTCTTCAGCTTATCCGAGGTCGGGTCGCGGGGGCAGCAGCCCAAGCAGGGAAGCCCAGACTTTCTTGTTTTGTTTTATTCCAAACACAACAATAGCATAAACAAATATCTTAATCAGGATCATTTAGAACAAAATAACACAACTAAAAACAGGAATTATTCATCAGTGATTGTAATTAAAAAATGTACTGGAAAATACAATTTCATAATTTATTTATATGTTAAATCTTTCACCCGTAGAAGAAAATGTAAATAAATAACACCCAGAAGCATTTTATAAATGTTTTTATTTCCATCAAAAATATATATTTTAAAATGTCTTTACTCATCTGGGGTGTCCAAAGTGTGGCCCCGGGGGGAGGGGCCTATTTGCGGGCCCCGTAACTAACTTTTTGACGGCCCGTGGCACAATCCTTAGCATTCTAATATTCGCATGCTAGCCTTTTTACTAATTTTGCATGTAAACACCTTAGCGTCAAATATGTTGCTACTTATTTAAATACGAATGTTAACTGTTAGCATACTAATGTTAATATGCTAGCTTTTTTGAGTGCTAATTTTGCATGTAAACACCTTAGCGTCAAATATTTTGCTACTTATTTAAATACGAATGTTAACTGTTAGCATGCTAATGTTAATATGCTAGCGTTTTTGTGTGCTCATTTTGCATGTAAACACCTTAGCGTCAAATATTTTGCTACTTATTTAAATACGAATGTTAACTGTTAGCATGCTAATGTTAATATGCTAGCGTTTTTGTGTGCTAATTTTGCATGTAAACACTTTAGCGTCCAATATTTTGTTCCTTATTTGAATACGAATGTTAACTGTTAGCATGCTAATGTTAATATGCTAGCGTTTTTGTGTGCTCATTTTGCATGTAAACACCATAGCGTCAAATATTTTGCTACTTATTTAAATACGAATGTTAACTGTTAGCATGCTAATGTTAATATGCTAGCGTTTTTGTGTGCTAATTTTGCATGTAAACACCTTAGCGTCAAATATTTTGCTACTTATTTAAATACGAATGTTAACTGTTAGCATGCTAATGTTAATATGCTAGCGTTTTTGTGTGCTAATTTTGCATGTAAACACCTTAGCGTCCAATATTTTGCTACTTATTAATTAAACACGAATGTTGACTGTTAGCATGCTAATGTTAATATGCTAGCTTTTTTGAGCGCTAATTTTGTAGCCATACACCTCAGTCATAATTTGGTACTTGATGCATGCTAACATTAGCAGGCTAGAATTTTTTAGCTAAATTAGCAGGTATACACCGTAGCGTCAAATGTTTTGTTAGTTATTACTTAAATACGATCGTTACCTGTTAGCAAGCTAACGTAAGTATGCTAGCTTTTTTTGGTGCTAATTGTGTAGGTATACACCTCAGTCATATTTTGGGTGCACGCTAACGTTCGCAGGCTAGGATTTTAGCTAAGTTAGCAGGCAAACACCTTAACGTCAAATAGTGTGTTACTAATTACCTAAATACAATCGTTACCTGTTTGCAAGCTAACGTAAATATGCTAGCTTTTTTTTGTTGCTAATTGTGTAGGTATACACCTCAGTCATATTTTGGGTGCACGCTAACGTTCGCAGGCTAGGATTTTAGCTAAGTTAGCAGGCAAACACCTTAACGTCAAATAGTGTGTTACTAATTACCTAAATACAATCGTTACCTGTTTGCAAGCTAACGTAAATATGCTCGCTTTTTTTGTTGCTAATTTTGTAGGTATACACCTCGGTCATATTTTGGGTGCATGCTAACGTTCGCAGGCTAGGATTTTAGCTAAGTTAGCAGGCAAACACCCTAACGTCAAATAGCGTGTTACTAATTACCTAAATACGACCCTTACCTGTTAGCAGGCTAACGTAAGTATCCTAGGTTTTTTTTGGTGCTAATTCCGTAGGTATACACCTCAGTCATATTTTGGTACTTGATGCATGCGCTTTAGCTAAATTAGCAGGTATACACCTTAGCGTCAAATATTTTGTTACTTATTACTTAAAATACGAATATTAACTGTTAGCATCCTAACGTTAGTAGGCTATCTTTTTTTGTGCTAATTTGGTAGGTATACACCGCCGGTCATATTTTGGTACTTGACGCATGCTAACGCAAGTATGCAAGCTTTTTTGGGGGCTAATTTTGTAGGTATACATTTCAGTCATATTTTGAAACTTGATGCGTGCTAACGTTCGCAGGCTAACATTTGAGCTAATTTAGCAGGTAATGCAACTTAATTCCATTTCTTTTGAATTAAATACGAACGTTTCCTGTTAGCATGCTGGCGTTTGTTCCCTTTTTTTCGTGTGCTAATTTCGTAGGTATACACCCCGGTCATATTTTGGTACTTGATGCATGCTAACGCAGGCTAGCATCACATGTTTTAGGCATACTTGGCGCATGTTGCAGTTGGCATTTCTAGCACGTTAGCCTTTTTTTTCTTTATAGCAGGTGTACCCCTCATGATCATATATGTTGGTATTTCACTCAACCTAACTGTTAGCATAGTACTGTTAGCCCGTAGCTAAGTTTGTTCATCTGACGCTAAAAAAACCTTAACGTCAAATAGTGTGTTACTAATTACCTAAATACGATCCTTACCTGTTAGCAGGCTAACGTAAGTATCCTATGTTTTTTTTGGTGCTAATTCCGTAGGTATACACCTCAGTCATATTTTGGTACTTGATGCATGCGCTTTAGCTAAATTAGCAGGTATACACCTTAGCGTCAAATATTTTGTTACTTATTACTTAAAATACGAATATTAACTGTTAGCATCCTAACGTTAGTAGGCTATCTTTTTTTGTGCTAATTTGGTAGGTATACACCCCGGTCATATTTTGGTACTTGACGCATGCTAACGCAAGTATGCTAGCTTTTTTGGGGGCTAATTTTGTAGGTATACATTTCAGTCATATTTTGAAACTTGATGCGTGCTAACGTTCGCAGGCTAACATTTGAGCTAATTTAGCAGGTAAAGCACCTTAATTCCATTTCTTTTGAATTAAATACGAACGTTACCTGTTAGCATGCTGGCGTTTGTTCCTTTTTTTTTCGTGTGCTAATTTCGTAGGTATACACCCCGGTCATATTTTGGTACTTGATGCATGCTAACGCAGGCTAGCATCACATGTTTTAGGCATACTTGGCGCATGTTGCAGTTGGCATTTCTAGCATGTTAGCCTTTTTTTTCTTTATAGCGGGTGTACCCCTCATGATCATATATGTTGGTATTTCACTCAAGCTAACTGTTAGCATAGTACTGTTAGCCCGTAGCTAAGTTTGTTCATCTGACGCTAAAAAAACCTTAACGTCAAATAGTGTGTTACTAATTACCTAAATACGATCCTTACCTGTTAGCAGGCTAACGTAAGTATCCTAGGTTTTTTTTGGTGCTAATTCCGTAGGTATACACCTCAGTCATATATTGGTACTTGATGCATGCGCTTTAGCTAAATTAGCAGGTATACACCTTAGCGTCAAATATTTTGTTACTTATTACTTAAAATACGAATATTAACTGTTAGCATCCTAACGTTAGTAGGCTATCTTTTTTTGTGCTAATTTGGTAGGTATACACCCCGGTCATATTTTGGTACTTGATGCATGCTAACGCAAGTATGCTAGCTTTTTTGGGGGCTAATTTTGTAGGTATACATTTCAGTCATATTTTGAAACCTGATGGGTGCTAACGTTCGCAGGCTAACATTTGAGCTAATTTAGCAGGTAATACACCTTAATTCCATTTCTTTTGAATTAAATACGAACGTTTCCTGTTAGCATGCTGGCGTTTGTTCTTTTTTTTTTGTGTGCTAATTTCGTAGGTATACAGCCCGGTCATATTTTGGTACTTGATGCATGCTAACGCAGGCTAGCATCACATGTTTTAGGCATACTTGGCGCATGTTGCAGTTGGCATTTCTAGCATGTTAGCCTTTTTTTTCTTTATAGCGGGTGTACCCCTCATGATCATATATGTTGGTATTTCACTCATGCTAACTGTTAGCATAGTACTGTTAGCCCGTAGCTAAGTTTGTTCATCTGACGCTAAAAAAACCTTAACGTCAAATAGTGTGTTACTAATTACCTAAATACGATCCTTACCTGTTAGCAGGCTAACGTAAGTATCCTAGGTTTTTTTTGGTGCCAATTCCGTAGGTATACACCTCAGTCATATTTTGGTACTTGATGCATGCGCTTTAGCTAAATTAGCAGGTATACACCTTAGCGTCAAATATTTTGTTACTTATTACTTAAAATACGAATATTAACTGTTAGCATCCTAACGTTAGTAGGCTATCTTTTTTTGTGCTAATTTGGTAGGTATACACCGCCGGTCATATTTTGGTACTTGACGCATGCTAACGCAAGTATGCAAGCTTTTTTGGGGGCTAATTTTGTAGGTATACATTTCAGTCATATTTTGAAACTTGATGCGTGCTAACGTTCGCAGGCTAACATTTGAGCTAATTTAGCAGGTAATGCAACTTAGTTCCATTTCTTTTGAATTAAATACGAACGTTTCCTGTTAGCATGCTGGCGTTTGTTCCCTTTTTTTCGTGTGCTAATTTCGTAGGTATACACCCCGGTCATATTTTGGTACTTGATGCATGCTAACGCAGGCTAGCATCACATGTTTTAGGCATAGTTGGCGCATGTTGCAGTTGGCATTTCTAGCACGTTAGCCTTTTTTTTCTTTATAGCAGGTGTACCCCTCATGATCATATATGTTGGTATTTCACTCAACCTAACTGTTAGCATAGTACTGTTAGCCCGTAGCTAAGTTTGTTCATCTGACGCTAAAAAAACCTTAACGTCAAATAGTGTGTTACTAATTACCTAAATACGATCCTTACCTGTTAGCAGGCTAACGTAAGTATCCTATGTTTTTTTTGGTGCTAATTCCGTAGGTATACACCTCAGTCATATTTTGGTACTTGATGCATGCGCTTTAGCTAAATTAGCAGGTATACACCTTAGCGTCAAATATTTTGTTACTTATTACTTAAAATACGAATATTAACTGTTAGCATCCTAACGTTAGTAGGCTATCTTTTTTTGTGCTAATTTGGTAGGTATACACCCCGGTCATATTTTGGTACTTGACGCATGCTAACGCAAGTATGCTAGCTTTTTTGGGGGCTAATTTTGTAGGTATACATTTCAGTCATATTTTGAAACTTGATGCGTGCTAACGTTCGCAGGCTAACATTTGAGCTAATTTAGCAGGTAAAGCACCTTAATTCCATTTCTTTTGAATTAAATACGAACGTTACCTGTTAGCATGCTGGCGTTTGTTCCTTTTTTTTTCGTGTGCTAATTTCGTAGGTATACACCCCGGTCATATTTTGGTACTTGATGCATGCTAACGCAGGCTAGCATCACATGTTTTAGGCATACTTGGCGCATGTTGCAGTTGGCATTTCTAGCATGTTAGCCTTTTTTTTCTTTATAGCGGGTGTACCCCTCATGATCATATATGTTGGTATTTCACTCAAGCTAACTGTTAGCATAGTACTGTTAGCCCGTAGCTAAGTTTGTTCATCTGACGCTAAAAAAACCTTAACGTCAAATAGTGTGTTACTAATTACCTAAATACGATCCTTACCTGTTAGCAGGCTAACGTAAGTATCCTAGGTTTTTTTTGGTGCTAATTCCGTAGGTATACACCTCAGTCATATATTGGTACTTGATGCATGCGCTTTAGCTAAATTAGCAGGTATACACCTTAGCGTCAAATATTTTGTTACTTATTACTTAAAATACGAATATTAACTGTTAGCATCCTAACGTTAGTAGGCTATCTTTTTTTGTGCTAATTTGGTAGGTATACACCCCGGTCATATTTTGGTACTTGATGCATGCTAACGCAAGTATGCTAGCTTTTTTGGGGGCTAATTTTGTAGGTATACATTTCAGTCATATTTTGAAACCTGATGGGTGCTAACGTTCGCAGGCTAACATTTGAGCTAATTTAGCAGGTAATACACCTTAATTCCATTTCTTTTGAATTAAATACGAACGTTTCCTGTTAGCATGCTGGCGTTTGTTCTTTTTTTTTTGTGTGCTAATTTCGTAGGTATACAGCCCGGTCATATTTTGGTACTTGATGCATGCTAACGCAGGCTAGCATCACATGTTTTAGGCATACTTGGCGCATGTTGCAGTTGGCATTTCTAGCATGTTAGCCTTTTTTTTCTTTATAGCGGGTGTACCCCTCATGATCATATATGTTGGTATTTCACTCATGCTAACTGTTAGCATAGTACTGTTAGCCCGTAGCTAAGTTTGTTCATCTGACGCTAAAAAAACCTTAACGTCAAATAGTGTGTTACTAATTACCTAAATACGATCCTTACCTGTTAGCAGGCTAACGTAAGTATCCTAGGTTTTTTTTGGTGCCAATTCCGTAGGTATACACCTCAGTCATATTTTGGTACTTGATGCATGCGCTTTAGCTAAATTAGCAGGTATACACCTTAGCGTCAAATATTTTGTTACTTATTACTTAAAATACGAATATTAACTGTTAGCATCCTAACGTTAGTAGGCTATCTTTTTTTGTGCTAATTTGGTAGGTATACACCGCCGGTCATATTTTGGTACTTGACGCATGCTAACGCAAGTATGCAAGCTTTTTTGGGGGCTAATTTTGTAGGTATACATTTCAGTCATATTTTGAAACTTGATGCGTGCTAACGTTCGCAGGCTAACATTTGAGCTAATTTAGCAGGTAATGCAACTTAATTCCATTTCTTTTGAATTAAATACGAACGTTTCCTGTTAGCATGCTGGCGTTTGTTCCCTTTTTTTCGTGTGCTAATTTCGTAGGTATACACCCCGGTCATATTTTGGTACTTGATGCATGCTAACGCAGGCTAGCATCACATGTTTTAGGCATAGTTGGCGCATGTTGCAGTTGGCATTTCTAGCACGTTAGCCTTTTTTTTCTTTATAGCAGGTGTACCCCTCATGATCATATATGTTGGTATTTCACTCAACCTAACTGTTAGCATAGTACTGTTAGCCCGTAGCTAAGTTTGTTCATCTGACGCTAAAAAAACCTTAACGTCAAATAGTGTGTTACTAATTACCTAAATACGATCCTTACCTGTTAGCAGGCTAACGTAAGTATCCTATGTTTTTTTTGGTGCTAATTCCGTAGGTATACACCTCAGTCATATTTTGGTACTTGATGCATGCGCTTTAGCTAAATTAGCAGGTATACACCTTAGCGTCAAATATTTTGTTACTTATTACTTAAAATACGAATATTAACTGTTAGCATCCTAACGTTAGTAGGCTATCTTTTTTTGTGCTAATTTGGTAGGTATACACCCCGGTCATATTTTGGTACTTGACGCATGCTAACGCAAGTATGCTAGCTTTTTTGGGGGCTAATTTTGTAGGTATACATTTCAGTCATATTTTGAAACTTGATGCGTGCTAACGTTCGCAGGCTAACATTTGAGCTAATTTAGCAGGTAAAGCACCTTAATTCCATTTCTTTTGAATTAAATACGAACGTTACCTGTTAGCATGCTGGCGTTTGTTCCTTTTTTTTTCGTGTGCTAATTTCGTAGGTATACACCCCGGTCATATTTTGGTACTTGATGCATGCTAACGCAGGCTAGCATCACATGTTTTAGGCATACTTGGCGCATGTTGCAGTTGGCATTTCTAGCATGTTAGCCTTTTTTTTCTTTATAGCGGGTGTACCCCTCATGATCATATATGTTGGTATTTCACTCAAGCTAACTGTTAGCATAGTACTGTTAGCCCGTAGCTAAGTTTGTTCATCTGACGCTAAAAAAACCTTAACGTCAAATAGTGTGTTACTAATTACCTAAATACGATCCTTACCTGTTAGCAGGCTAACGTAAGTATCCTAGGTTTTTTTTGGTGCTAATTCCGTAGGTATACACCTCAGTCATATTTTGGTACTTGATGCATGCGCTTTAGCTAAATTAGCAGGTATACACCTTAGCGTCAAATATTTTGTTACTTATTACTTAAAATACGAATATTAACTGTTAGCATCCTAACGTTAGTAGGCTATCTTTTTTTGTGCTAATTTGGTAGGTATACACCGCCGGTCATATTTTGGTACTTGACGCATGCTAACGCAAGTATGCTAGCTTTTTTGGGGGCTAATTTTGTAGGTATACATTTCAGTCATATTTTGAAACTTGATGCGTGCTAACGTTCGCAGGCTAACATTTGAGCTAATTTAGCAGGTAATGCACCTTAATTCCATTTCTTTTGAATTAAATATGAACGTTTCCTGTTAGCATGCTGGCGTTTGTTCTTTTTTTTTCGTGTGCTAATTTTGTAGGTATACACCCCGGTCATATTTTGGTACTTGATGCATGCTAACGCAGGCTAGCATCACATGTTTTAGGCATACTTGGCGCATGTTGCAGTTGGCATTTCTAGCATGTTAGCCTTTTTTTTCTTTATAGCGGGTGTACCCCTCATGATCATATATGTTGGTATTTCACTCAAGCTAACTGTTAGCATAGTACTGTTAGCCCGTAGCTAAGTTTGTTCATCTGACGCTAAAAAAACCTTAACGTCAAATAGTGTGTTACTAATTACCTAAATAGGATCCTTACCTGTTAGCAGGCTAACGTAAGTATCCTAGGTTTTTTTTGGTGCTAATTCCGTAGGTATACACCTCAGTCATATTTTGGTACTTGATGCATGCGCTTTAGCTAAATTAGCAGGTATACACCTTAGCGTCAAATATTTTGTTACTTATTACTTAAAATACGAATATTAACCGTTAGCATCCTAACGTTAGTAGGCTATCTTTTTTTGTGCTAATTTGGTAGGTATACACCGCCGGTCATATTTTGGTACTTGACGCATGCTAACGCAAGTATGCTAGCTTTTTTGGGGGATAATTTTGTAGGTATACATTTCAGTCATATTTTGAAACTTGATGCGTGCTAACGTTCGCAGGCTAACATTTGAGCTAATTTAGCAGGTAATGCACCTTAATTCCATTTCTTTTGAATTAAATACGAACGTTACCTGTTAGCATGCTGGCGTTTGTTCCCCTTTTTTTCGTGTGCTAATTTCATAGGTATACACCCCGGTCATATTTTGGTACTTGATGCATGCTAACGCAGGCTAGCATCACATGTTTTAGGCATAGTTGGCGCATGTTGCAGTTGGCATTTCTAGCATGTTAGCCTTTTTTTTCTTTATAGCGGGTGTACCCCTCATGATCATATATGTTGGTATTTCACTCAAGCTAACTGTTAGCATAGTACTGTTAGCCCGTAGCTAAGTTTGTTCATCTGACGCTAAAAAAACCTTAACGTCAAATAGTGTGTTACTAATTACCTAAATAGGATCCTTACCTGTTAGCAGGCTAACGTAAGTATCCTAGGTTTTTTTTGGTGCTAATTCCGTAGGTATACACCTCAGTCATATTTTGGTACTTGATGCATGCGCTTTAGCTAAATTAGCAGGTATACACCTTAGCGTCAAATATTTTGTTACTTATTACTTAAAATACGAATATTAACCGTTAGCATCCTAACGTTAGTAGGCTATCTTTTTTTGTGCTAATTTGGTAGGTATACACCCCGGTCATATTTTGGTACTTGATGCATGCTAACGCAAGTATGCTAGCTTTTTTGGGGGCTAATTTTGTAGGTATACATTTCAGTCATATTTTGAAACTTGATGCGTGCTAACGTTCGCAGGCTAACATTTGAGCTAATTTAGCAGGTAATGCACCTTAATTCCATTTCTTTTGAATTAAATACGAACGTTACCTGTTAGCATGCTAGTGTTCATTCCTTTTTTTGTTTGTGCTAATTTTGTAGGTATACACCCCGGTCATATTTTGGTACTTGATGCATGCTAACGCAGGCTAGCATCACATGTTTTAGGCATACTTGGCGCATGTTGCAGTTGGCATTTCTAGCATGTTAGCTTTTTTTTTCTTTATAGCGGGTGTACCCCTCTAAGCTAACTGTTAGTATAGTACTGTTAGCCCGTAGCTAAGTTTGTTCATCTGACGCTAAAAATGCAATAAATAGACAGTATTAGTTGTGTCATTAGACTGTTTTGTTATTGCTATATTGTTAGGTCACTACCATCGCCAGACAGAAGTGCAGACCCCCCCCCCCCCATGTTAGTAGGAGGGGGGGCAGGGTCCAAAATAACTCCGGCCAAGTTTTACTGAGCACTTGGAGCTGTCAATCAAAGGCCATAACAAGATGGCGGGCTGCAAAGGCTGCTTGTTCTTCCTAACAGGCGAGTTTCTGCTCCTTGTTTGTCGTGTGACGTCACACCTTCTGGACTTTTGTGTTTGTTTTGTGTTGGCTCCTACAACAATTGTCGGGTTTTGTGTTGGCTCCCGCGACAGTTGTCGGCGCGGCGGTGAGGGCGGCCCAGGCGGAGATCAAATTCGACGTCCCATCGGGGAAGTTCTTCACCTACGAGCTGATGAGAGAGACCTTCCAGGGCGACTTGGAGCCCCTGTCCAAGCTCTACGGTAAGACCCTCGGTCCCGCCGCTAATACGCTGGTACCTCGCTTTTTGTACATTTGTACAAAAATAAAAATCACCACGTCAAGAAATGTTTACGGTATTTATAAAAAAATAAATAAAAAGTACTGTTTTTCAATTTACAGTAATACAAAAATATCTAGTACCTGTTTTATTTTATTTTACAGCAATGCACTGTAAAAATGAATGTACATTTCTTAAGCGGAAAAACTGGCAGTTCGGTCGCCCAAAAAAATCTATGCAACTGCAAAAATAGCAATAGTGCCGTTTTTAAATTTTCGGTAATGCATTGTAAAAAATGTACAGTAATGCAAATATAACTAGTACCGGTTTTATTTTATTTTACAGCAATGCACTGTAAAAATGAATGTACATTTCTTAAGCGAAAAAACTGGCAGTTCGGTCGCCCCAAAAAAATCACTACAAATTGCGAAAATAACAATAGTTCCGTTTTTAAATTTTCGGTAATGCATTGTAAAAAATGTACAGTAATGCAAATATAACTAGTACCGGTTTTATTTTATTTTACAGCAATGAACTGTAAAATTTAATGTACATTTCTTAAGCGGAAAACTGGCAGTTAGGTCGCCCTAAAAAAATCACTGCAAACTGCAAAAATAACAATAGTACCGTTTTTAAATTTTCGGTAATGCATTGTAAAAAATGTACAGTAATGCAAATATAACTAGTACCGGTTTTATTTTATTTTACAGCAATGCACTGTAAAAATGAATGTACATTTCTTAAGCGAAAAACTGGCAGTTCGGTCGCCCAAAAAAAATCACTACAAATTGCGAAAATAACAATAGTACCGTTTTTCAATTTTCGGTAAAGCATTGTAAAAACAACGCCTGAGATTTTATGGTAAAAAAAACAAACAAACCGGGAGCTCACGTCGCCAGAATTTTACCGTCAAAAACAAAGTGGTACTATTTTTCAATTTACAGTAATGCGTTGTGAAAACAACTATCGTAGACGTTTACTACCTGAATTTTGCTGTAAGAATAAGAATTATTCCGTTTTTTCATTTACAGTGATCTACTGTAAAAACGTCCGTAGCTTCTATGGTTAAAAAAAATGGCGAAAATTTAAAGTTTTTTTTTATTTTACGATAATGCACTCGAAAAACAACGTTAAACTTCTTCAGTAAAAATTAAAAAATGGCCGCTCAGTTGTTAAAATTTCACTGTAAAAATAACAATGGGCTCGTTTTTACATTTACAGTAACGCGTCGTTAAAAACAACAATCGTAGACTTTTTGATTAAAAAAAACAACTGGTAGCTCTGCCACATGAAATTTACCGTACAAATAAAAACAGCTCCGTTTTTACATTTACAGTAATGTACTGTAAAAATAACAATCGGAGAAAACTGGCAGAATTTTACTGTACTAACAGTGGTGCCGTTTTTCAATTTACGGTAATGCACTTTTCGATAAGAAACTGTCAGTCGCCAGAATTTACCGTAAAAATAGAACTAGTACCAGTTTTATTTTATTTTACAGCAATGCACTGTCAAAAAAATGAATGTACATTTCTTAAGCAAAAAAACTGGCAGTTCAAAAAAATCACTGCAAACTGCGAAAATAACAATAGTACCGTTTTTCACAAATGTTACCATGAAAATAACAATTTGATCAATTGACAGTAATTTGGGGGTAAATCACTGTAAATAGTCCTGTTAAATTCTGGCCACTAAATTGCCAGTTTTTTTAAAACTGTAAAATCCACAATTCAATTTTTTATTTTACACAGCGAGTGCCCCACTTTTCATACGATTCCTTTTTCAGCAGTTTTCATATCCTGTCCCGGTTACGATGCACACGTGAGTGAGGAGACTCACTCGAACATTTTTCCGACTGGACTTGAGATAAAACCGCGAGCAAGTTTTGATCAGATAAATTACTGTGGCGGTATTATCAACGTACAAAGGCATTATTTTTGTGTTGTTTCAGTGTCGTAAAAAATCCACCAAAACGTCACCATGGAGTTATCGACTCTGTTTCGCTGATTGGAATGTTAGCTTCCGCGTGTCCATGACGATGACCTCTGTTTTGTTTGATCAGCTGTTTACTGCCTTGTTACACACTGCAAAAAGTCAGTGTTCAAAAACAAGGGGAAAAAAATACAAAAATGAGGGGTATTTTACTTGAACTAAGGAAAATTATCTGCCAATAGAACAAGAAAATTTGGCTTGTCGAGACTTTCCAAAACAAGTAAAATTAGCTAACCTCAATGAACCCCAAAATACCTTAAAATAAGTATATTCTCACTAACAAGTGCACTTTTCTTGATAGAAAAAAAAAAAATTAGACCTTTTTTCTCAATATATTGAAAAATATTCTTAAATTAAGTAAATGCTAATATATATATATATATATATATATATATATATATATATATATATATATATATATTAGGGCTGCAACAACTAATTGATTAAATCGATTATAAAAATAGTTGGCGATTAATCCAGTCATCGATTCGTTGGATCTATGCTATGGGCATGCGCAGAGGCAATTTTTTATTTGTATTTTTTTAATTATTTTTTTATAAACCTTTATTTATAAACGGCAACATGTACAAACAGCTGAGAAACAATAATCAAAATAAGTATGGTGCCAGTATGCTGTTTTTTTCCCATAAAATACTGGAAAGGATAGAAATGTAGTTTGTCTCTTTTATCCGATTATTAATCGAAGCAATAATCGACAGATTAATCCATGATCAAATTAATCGTTAGTTGCAGCCCTAATATATATATATATATATATATATATATATATATATATATATATATATATATATATATATATATATATATATATATATATATATATATATATATATATATACATTAGGGCTGCAACAAACGACTAATTTGGTAATCGATTAATCTGTCGATTATTACTTCGATTATTCAATCGATTAATCTATATATATATACATATAATATTTATTAGGGCTGCAACTAACGATTAATTTGATTATCGATTATTACTTCGATTAATCAATCGATTAATCAATATATATACATATAATATATATATTAGGGCTGCAACTAACGATTAATTTGATAATCGATTAATCTGTCGATTATTACTTCGATTTATCAATCGATTAATATATATATATTAGGGCTGCAACTAACGATTAATTTGATAATCGATTAATCTGTCGATTATTACTTCGATTTATCAATCGATTAATATATATATATATATATATATATATATATATATATATATATATATATATATATATTAGGGCTGCAACTAACGATTAATTTGATAATCGATTAATCTGTCGATGAATCGATTAATAATCGGATAAAAGAGACAAACTACATTTCTATCCTTTCCAGTATTTTATTGAAAAAAAACCAGCATACTGGCACCATACTTATTTTGATTATTGTTTCTCAGCTGTTTGTAAATGTTGCATTTTATAAATAAAGATTTATTTAAAAAATAATTTATTTATTTATTTATTTTAAAAGCCTCTGCGCATACACATAGCATAGATCCAACGAATCGATGACTAAATTAATCGGCAACTATTTTTATAATCGATTTTAATCGATTAGTTGTTGCAGCCCTAATATATATATATATATATATATATATATATTATATATATATATATATATATATATATATATATATATATATATATATATATTATATATATACATATATATATATATATATACACATATATATATATATATACACATATATATATATATACACATATATATATATATATATATATATATAACATAACAATATGACAAGAAAGAATGGGAGACAATCAACAGGGACCTTACAGAAATCCTGGAGCAACAAACAGGCACAGCAGAGGGAAAGATCGAAAGGATGGGCGACATAATTTACAACTACGGACAAGAACGTTTTGGAGTGAGCAAAGGGAGAAGTGGAAAGAATCTACCACCGCCAGCTAAATCCAGGAGGCAGCAGGAGATCGACAGGCTTATCAGAGAGAGGAGGCAGATAAGAAAGCTATGGAAAAAAGCAGACGACGCTGAGAGGGAAGGTCTCATGCTACTCCAAGCAGACATCAAGAGCCGGCTAGCAACCTTGCGGAGAGCGGAAAACTTGAGGAAGCTTCGCAAGAAGAAAGAACACACAAGAACTCGTTTCTATAAAGACCCCTTCAAGTTTGTCAAAGACCTCTTCACAAAGGAAAAAAGCGGAACTTTGAAAACATCAAAGCAGGAACTGGAGCAACACCTGGAAAAGATTCACCACGACTCAAAAAAGCAGGAGCATATAGTCATCCCACCTGAAATCCCGCCAATTCAACCACCTGTATTCAACCTGGACACTAGCCCTCCGAAATGGAAAGAAGTAGAGAACACAGTCCGACGAGCAAGAGCAGCATCGGCTCCGGGACCTAACGGAGTACCATATAAGCTCTACAAGAACGCACCGGGTGTACTACGCTTTCTGTGGAAACTCATGAGGGTAGTGTGGCAGAAGCAAGGAATACCCAAGGCTTGGCGAAGGGCTGGTGGTGTGCTAATACCTAAAGAAAAGGATGCATCGGAAATCAGCCAGTTCAGACCAATCTGTCTTCTCAATGTTGAGGGGAAAATCTTTTTCAGCGTGGTGTCTCAGAGGCTGTCCACATACCTGGTAAAGAACAAATACATTGATACATCTGTACAGAAAGCTGGAATTCCAGGATTCTCTGGCTGCCTAGAACATACAAGCATGATCTGGCATCAGATCCAAGCAGCCAAGAAGGATAAGAGAGATCTTCATGTAACCTTCCTCGACCTGGCCAATGCATTTGGCTCAGTTCCCCATGAACTTCTCTGGGAATCTTTTAGCTTCTTCCTTGTACCAGAACCCATCACCACACTGGTCAAGAACTACTTCCAAGACCTGCAGCTGTGCTTCACAACAGCCAACTTTACTACAACATGGCAGCGCTTGGAAGTAGGCATCATGGCAGGCTGCACAGTTTCACCCCTGATTTTCACAATGGCCATGGAAGTCATCATGAGCGCCTCAAGGTGGGTGGTGGGTGGTGAACGAACCAGGGCTGGGCTCCGTCTTCCACCTATCAGGGCTTACATGGACGACATGACAACACTAACCACTACTGCAGCATGCACTAAGCGTCTACTTGGAAAGCTGCAGGAGAACATCGAGTGGGCCCGAATGAAATTCAAGCCTAGTAAATCTCGAAGCATCTCCATAATCAAGGGGGTGCTGAGAGATACAAGGTTCTACATCGGCAAAGACCCTATTCCAACGGTGTCTGAGCAGCCTGTCAAAAGCCTGGGCAGATGGTACAATGCAAGCCTCAAAGACAAACAACAAATAGAACAACTAAGGCAAGAGATCGCGAAGAGCCTGGATAACATAGACAAGACTCTACTGCCAGGGAAACTGAAGCTTTGGTGCCTACAATTTGGACTCCTCCCCCGGACAATGTGGCCACTCACTGTGTATGAAGTTCCAGTAACCACTGTGGAGAAGATGGAGCGAACCATCACTTCATATGCAAAAAAGTGGCTTGGCATTCCACAATGTCTAAGTAACATCGGCCTCTACGGCAAAGGGATCCTGGAGCTACCTCTCACTAGTCTAACTGAGGAATACAAGTGTTCTAAAGTTAGACTCCAGATGACACTGAAGGACTCCAGAGACAAGACCATTAGTACTGTTGCACCGCCCCTAGTAACTGGGCGGAAGTGGACACCATCCGATGCGGTGCAGCAAGCTACAGCAGCCCTGAGGCACAGAGACATCGTGGGAAAGGTCCAACAGGGAAGAGGAGGCTTTGGCCTGACTGCAAGAGAACCATCCTGGAAAAATGCTACAACATCAGAGCGGAGGACGCTGGTGGTGGAGGAGGTGCGTCGCCAGGAGGAGGTCTTAAGGAGTGCGAAGGCTGTCTCTCTCGCCAAACAGGGGCAATGGATGCAGTGGGAAGGAGTGGAGAGGAGAAAGATAAGCTGGAAGGAGCTATGGCAGATGGAAGCAAGTAAAATCAGCTTTATCATCAGAGCAACGTATGATGTGCTCCCATCACCAAAGAATCTCCATCAGTGGTATGGCGAGGATCCAATCTGTGCCCTCTGCCCAACTCCAGCAACCCTCAGACACATCATGACAGGATGTAAGACGAGCCTAACGCAGGGGAGATACACCTGGCGACACAACCAGGTCCTCAAGAGCTTGGCATCAGCCCTGGAGAGTATGCGTGGTGCCGTCAACTCCTTGCCACCAAGAGTATCCAATCCCATGAAGACAACAATGTTTGTCCGAGAGGGCGGGAAAACACCCAAACAGCTTTCCACCAAACCAGAAGCAGGACACCTATACAAGGCCCGCGACTGGAAGATGCTGGCAGACATCGGCAAACAACTGGTTTTCCCACCTGAGATTGCTTCTACCAACCTCAGGCCAGACTTGGTGCTCTGGTCCCCTTCGGTGAAGACTGCTTACGTCATAGAGCTCACAGTCCCATGGGAGAACTCTGTGGAGGAGGCCTATGAACGTAAGAAGCTGCGCTACTCAGAGCTAGCAGAAGAAGCGAGGCAGCGTGGCTGGAACACCAAAGTCTATCCAGTTGAAGTGGGATGCAGAGGATTTGTGGCGTCGTCTACCATCAGACTGCTGAGGGAACTCGGCAGCCACGGTCAGGCCCTGCGGAGGACCATCAGAGCAGTCTCAGAGGCAGCCGAAAGAAGCAGCCAGTGGATTTGGCTCAAGCGGAAGGACCCCAGTTGGGCCCCAAAAACAGCAGTATAACAGGGTGAATTTCAGGAACAGTTGAGCACGGGACACAAGCTGAGGACTGATCATCCTTCGGCGGGCCACCTTTGTGGAGGGTGTATAGTGTTTGAAGGCCGAAACACCCAATGATGCAAGGGCACACTACTGAAGATGTGTCGCTTGTCCAATTGTCCTGGAATTTAACCCTGACCAAGTCTCATATCCCATACAACTCACAAGAACACCCCACCCCCCACACCCCCACGTTGTCTGTCAACCACTCTCAACAACAAGGACATCTCGAGTGAGTACTCTCCACATTTGGCACAAGGGACTGTTCAACATCTCGTCCTGTGTTTTTTGATTCTGATCGTCTGGACACGTCCAGTGACGGCTGTGAAAGGACAGCTGACAACATGGGAAAGTCCATGTGACAGCTTGGAGAGACAGCTGACAGGAGGGAACAGACCCCACTGGGGCTGTCATGGGCTAGCTCCCCATGATGGCAGTCCCCAACGCTGATTCAGCTAATTGGAGACACCCGCAAAATGCTACGAAAAGTAAACAAAGGAAAATACCCCTAGAGCCTGCGAGAGCGGGGGCGCAAGATGGCTCATTGGCTGACAACACGGTTACTGACCTAGGAACGGAAATCACTATGAACAAGGAGAGCACAACACACGAGACAGCAACAACAGCAGTGGGACACAAGCTTCAGGTGTGCATCTGTGGTTGGAACAAAGTAACATCAACAACGGGCTTAAAGATCCATCAAGGGAGGAAAAGGTGCCTGAGAGAGCAGAGACAAGGGCCTCGCATTGATCAATACTTGTTACGAAGTAATCAGTCAAGTCAGTCGAGTGAAGCACAGCGACGGGACACAAACCAAAGTTCGCAGAGCATCAGCACCCCTGTATCTGAAGAAGGTAATACAAGCACAGACATGCTGGTGGAGGAGCCCGCACAACCACAAAGACCTCCAATGGAGAGAAAGATCAAAGGGCACAAACCTGGTGTAAAGTGGCCCAAATCTGTTGACAAGAAAGAATGGGAGACAATCAACAGGGACCTTACAGAAATCCTGGAGCAACAAACAGGCACAGCAGAGGGAAAGATCGAAAGGATGGGCGACATAATTTACAACTACGGACAAGAACGTTTTGGAGTGAGCAAAGGGAGAAGTGGAAAGAATCTACCACCGCCAGCTAAATCCAGGAGGCAGCAGGAGATCGACAGGCTTATCAGAGAGAGGAGGCAGATAAGAAAGCTATGGAAAAAAGCAGACGACGCTGAGAGGGAAGGTCTCATGCTACTCCAAGCAGACATCAAGAGCCGGCTAGCAACCTTGCGGAGAGCGGAAAACTTGAGGAAGCTTCGCAAGAAGAAAGAACACACAAGAACTCGTTTCTATAAAGACCCCTTCAAGTTTGTCAAAGACCTCTTCACAAAGGAAAAAAGCGGAACTTTGAAAACATCAAAGCAGGAACTGGAGCAACACCTGGAAAAGATTCACCACGACTCAAAAAAGCAGGAGCATATAGTCATCCCACCTGAAATCCCGCCAATTCAACCACCTGTATTCAACCTGGACACTAGCCCTCCGAAATGGAAAGAAGTAGAGAACACAGTCCGACGAGCAAGAGCAGCATCGGCTCCGGGACCTAACGGAGTACCATATAAGCTCTACAAGAACGCACCGGGTGTACTACGCTTTCTGTGGAAACTCATGAGGGTAGTGTGGCAGAAGCAAGGAATACCCAAGGCTTGGCGAAGGGCTGGTGGTGTGCTAATACCTAAAGAAAAGGATGCATCGGAAATCAGCCAGTTCAGACCAATCTGTCTTCTCAATGTTGAGGGGAAAATCTTTTTCAGCGTGGTGTCTCAGAGGCTGTCCACATACCTGGTAAAGAACAAATACATTGATACATCTGTACAGAAAGCTGGAATTCCAGGATTCTCTGGCTGCCTAGAACATACAAGCATGATCTGGCATCAGATCCAAGCAGCCAAGAAGGATAAGAGAGATCTTCATGTAACCTTCCTCGACCTGGCCAATGCATTTGGCTCAGTTCCCCATGAACTTCTCTGGGAATCTTTTAGCTTCTTCCTTGTACCAGAACCCATCACCACACTGGTCAAGAACTACTTCCAAGACCTGCAGCTGTGCTTCACAACAGCCAACTTTACTACAACATGGCAGCGCTTGGAAGTAGGCATCATGGCAGGCTGCACAGTTTCACCCCTGATTTTCACAATGGCCATGGAAGTCATCATGAGGGCCTCAAGGTGGGTGGTGGGTGGTGAACGAACCAGGGCTGGGCTCCGTCTTCCACCTATCAGGGCTTACATGGACGACATGACAACACTAACCACTACTGCAGCATGCACTAAGCGTCTACTTGGAAAGCTGCAGGAGAACATCGAGTGGGCCCGAATGAAATTCAAGCCTAGTAAATCTCGAAGCATCTCCATAATCAAGGGGGTGCTGAGAGATACAAGGTTCTACATCGGCAAAGACCCTATTCCAACGGTGTCTGAGCAGCCTGTCAAAAGCCTGGGCAGATGGTACAATGCAAGCCTCAAAGACAAACAACAAATAGAACAACTAAGGCAAGAGATCGCGAAGAGCCTGGATAACATAGACAAGACTCTACTGCCAGGGAAACTGAAGCTTTGGTGCCTACAATTTGGACTCCTCCCCCGGACAATGTGGCCACTCACTGTGTATGAAGTTCCAGTAACCACTGTGGAGAAGATGGAGCGAACCATCACTTCATATGCAAAAAAGTGGCTTGGCATTCCACAATGTCTAAGTAACATCGGCCTCTACGGCAAAGGGATCCTGGAGCTACCTCTCACTAGTCTAACTGAGGAATACAAGTGTTCTAAAGTTAGACTCCAGATGACACTGAAGGACTCCAGAGACAAGACCATTAGTACTGTTGCACCGCCCCTAGTAACTGGGCGGAAGTGGACACCATCCGATGCGGTGCAGCAAGCTACAGCAGCCCTGAGGCACAGAGACATCGTGGGAAAGGTCCAACAGGGAAGAGGAGGCTTTGGCCTGACTGCAAGAGAACCATCCTGGAAAAATGCTACAACATCAGAGCGGAGGACGCTGGTGGTGGAGGAGGTGCGTCGCCAGGAGGAGGTCTTAAGGAGTGCGAAGGCTGTCTCTCTCGCCAAACAGGGGCAATGGATGCAGTGGGAAGGAGTGGAGAGGAGAAAGATAAGCTGGAAGGAGCTATGGCAGATGGAAGCAAGTAAAATCAGCTTTATCATCAGAGCAACGTATGATGTGCTCCCATCACCAAAGAATCTCCATCAGTGGTATGGCGAGGATCCAATCTGTGCCCTCTGCCCAACTCCAGCAACCCTCAGACACATCATGACAGGATGTAAGACGAGCCTAACGCAGGGGAGATACACCTGGCGACACAACCAGGTCCTCAAGAGCTTGGCATCAGCCCTGGAGAGTATGCGTGGTGCCGTCAACTCCTTGCCACCAAGAGTATCCAATCCCATGAAGACAACAATGTTTGTCCGAGAGGGCGGGAAAACACCCAAACAGCTTTCCACCAAACCAGAAGCAGGACACCTATACAAGGCCCGCGACTGGAAGATGCTGGCAGACATCGGCAAACAACTGGTTTTCCCACCTGAGATTGCTTCTACCAACCTCAGGCCAGACTTGGTGCTCTGGTCCCCTTCGGTGAAGACTGCTTACGTCATAGAGCTCACAGTCCCATGGGAGAACTCTGTGGAGGAGGCCTATGAACGTAAGAAGCTGCGCTACTCAGAGCTAGCAGAAGAAGCGAGGCAGCGTGGCTGGAACACCAAAGTCTATCCAGTTGAAGTGGGATGCAGAGGATTTGTGGCGTCGTCTACCATCAGACTGCTGAGGGAACTCGGCAGCCACGGTCAGGCCCTGCGGAGGACCATCAGAGCAGTCTCAGAGGCAGCCGAAAGAAGCAGCCAGTGGATTTGGCTCAAGCGGAAGGACCCCAGTTGGGCCCCAAAAACAGCAGTATAACAGGGTGAATTTCAGGAACAGTTGAGCACGGGACACAAGCTGAGGACTGATCATCCTTCGGCGGGCCACCTTTGTGGAGGGTGTATAGTGTTTGAAGGCCGAAACACCCAATGATGCAAGGGCACACTACTGAAGATGTGTCGCTTGTCCAATTGTCCTGGAATTTAACCCTGACCAAGTCTCATATCCCATACAACTCACAAGAACACCCCACCCCCCACACCCCCACGTTGTCTGTCAACCACTCTCAACAACAAGGACATCTCGAGTGAGTACTCTCCACATTTGGCACAAGGGACTGTTCAACATCTCGTCCTGTGTTTTTTGATTCTATACATATATATATATATATACATACATATATATACATATATATATATATATATATATATATATATATATATATATATATATATATATATATATATATATATATATATATATATATATATATATATATATATATATATATACAGCCCGGCCCCCAGCCCCAAATTTTTTTTTTGTAATTTTGAATAATTTACCTGAATGTGCATGAACTATTTCTGTTCAAAATTGTTAGAAATGTCACATGTGGAATGTTTCAATATGAACTGTCAGTTTACTGTACTGTGCCAACTGTACTACTATACGAGTACGTATGTTCTATTGTTTCATTGAAAATAAAACAGCAAAGTCCATTTGGCTGTCATTCGTTTCAATTATGAGACACGATTGTGTCAAAGTCATGATTTTTTTTTTTCTTCATGCTTGAAATAAGAAATGATGACTTTAAAAAAAGTAGTTTTATACTTGCATTAGTTGATATTCTAGTTTCAAGCATGTTTTACTCAATAAGGTCATCAAATCTCAGCAACAAGCTGTAATATCGTACTGAGATCATTTAGGACCAAAACCTTTAAAACAAGTAAAACACTCTAACATCAAATCTGCTTAGTAAGAGGAATTATCTTAATAGACAGAAAATAAGCAAATATCACCCTTTTTTGAGATATTTCATCTTACTTAGATTTCACTTTTTGGAAACAATTAAGGTATGTAAATAAACATTTCTGCGTAAATAAGTCATTTCACAACGTATATATATATATACATCTGCGGCTTATACTCGGGTGCGTCTTATACATGGAAAATCTTTTTTTTTTCCTTCTAAAATGGGTGTGGCTTATATCCCGGTGCGCTCTATAGCCCGTAAAATACGGTAATCCAAATTGGAAAGTGTGATTAATGTCGTTGAAAAGTAGCACTGGTTCTAAGCATGCGTGAATGGACGACTGCTACTGGCGACAAACTGAGGTAGCGTGTTGTTTGTACCCTCGTCGGCGTGAAGACGAGCGGCAGTACGACGACCCCATGACCTTCAAGTGCAACAAGAAGGGTTACCCCGACCTCCCCGAGTGGCTCCGCTTCACCCAGAGGCACCCCTACGACAACGGCTTCCTGTACGGGACGCCCATGTCCCCCGGGAAGAGTTTCATCGAGGTACGAACGAGCATTCAGCGGCGCAGGCCAGATGTGACATTCGTGAACGAATCAAGTCTTTTGAGCGGCTCTTTTAAGCAAATTGATTCCCAGTTTCGAGCCGTTCGTTGGGTAGCCGTTTGTTTTGTGGCAACTCGACTAGAAAATGGGTCGGAATGAAAATATATATTTAAACAATTTTTAACAAAAAAGCAACCCTTTAAATATATAAAAATATACATATTTTTAAATGAATATTTTTTTAATTGTATTTCTTTTGTATTCTATTTATTTAATCTAGTCTGGATTCACTTTTCGGGTTCATTAAGTTGAAGCGTACACACACCAGTCGTGCTCGTACAATTTTGTACCCACATTTTTTAAATTCTGTCCAATTTATTATTGTAGTTTTATTTGTATGTTTAGTAGCATGTTGTTGTCCCTGCAATGAGGTGGCGACTTGTCCAGGGTGTACCCCGCCTTCCGCCCGATTGCAGCTGAGATAGGCTCCAGCACCCCCCGCGACCCCGAAAGGGATAAGGGGTAGAAAATGGATGGATTAATTTTTTATTTTTAAACCAAAAAAATGTTTTCAATACATAAAAAAACTAATATTTTAATTAATATTGTTTTTTAATTGTGTTTTTTACTTTCATCTGGATTCCCTTTTTGGGTCCATTATTAAAGGATAGTAGTTGAAGTATACACACACCAGTTATGGTAGTACAATTTTTTTACTCACAGTTTTAATTATGTCCAATTTTTTATTGTATTTTTATTTGGTTTTTTTTAAATTTGGCAACTGGACAACAAAATGAGTCAGAATGAAAATATTTTTTTCACATTTAAATTGTGTCCTCGTTTTTATTATAGTTTTTTTTCACTATGTAAAGTGTTTTGTGTCATTCGAGATAAGCGCTTTTTAATATAATATTTGGGCCATTTTTAATGTGGCAACAAGACTAGAAAATGAGTCAGAGTTAAAGGATATTTAGCAGCATTTGGATTAACTTTTTTTTTTTAAACTAACAAATGTTTTTAAATACATAAAAAATATATATATATTTTGAAAAATTATTATTGTTTTTTTTAATTGTGTTTATTTTTTCTTTTATTTACTTTTATCTGGATTCCCTTTTTTTTGGGTCCATTATTAAAGGATAGTAGTTGAAGTATACACACACCAGTTATGCTAGTAAAATTTTGTACTCACATTTTTAATTATGTCCAATTTTTTAATTGTAGTTTTATTTATACTTTTTCAGCCATTTTTTTATTTGGCAACTGGACTAAAAAATGGGTCAGAATTAAAATATATATTGAAAAAAATTTCACAAAAAAAACCAACTTTAAATGTATAAAAATACACATATTTTTAAATGAATGTTCTTTTTTATTTTTTTTATTTTATCTGGATTAATTTTCGGGTTCATTATTAAGTTGAAGCAGAAACACACCAGATATGCTAGCATCATTTTGTACTCACATTTAAATGTTGTCCAATTTTTTGTTGTAGTTCTATTTATACTTTTTGAGCCATTTTTTTATTTGGCAAATGGACTAGAAAATGGGTCAGAATGAAAATATATATTTTTAGTTTTTTAACAAAATTTTTTTTTTTTAACATAGAAAAATATACATATCTTTAAATTAATGTTTTTAAATTGTATCTGTATTCACTTCCTATTTTTTTATGTAGTTTTATTTATACTTTTTGAGCCATTTTTTAATGTGGCAACAAGACTAGAAAATGAGTCAGAGTTAAAGGATATTTAGCAGCATTTGGATTAACTTTTTTAAAAAAAAAACTAACAAATGTTTTTAAATACATAAAATATATATATATATTTTGAAAAATGATTATCGTTTTTTTAATTGTGTTTATTTTTTCTTTTATTTACTTTTATCTGGATTCCCTTTTTTGGGTCCATTATTAAAGGATAGTAGTTGAAGTATACACACACCAGTTATGCTAGTACCATTTTGTACTCACATTTTTAATTATGTCCAATTTTTTAATTGTAGTTTTATTTATACTTTTTCAGCCATTTTTTTATTTGGCAACTGGACTAAAAAATGGGTCAGAATTAAAATATATATTAAAATAAATTTCACAAAAAACAACAACTTTAAATATATAAAAATACACATATTTTCAAATGAATGTTCTTTTTTTTTATTTTATCTGGATTAATTTTCGGGTTCATTATTAAGTTGAAGCAGAAACACACCAGGTATGCTAGCATCATTTTGTACTCACATTTAAATGCTGTCCAATTTTTTGTTGTAGTTTTATTTATACTTTTTGAGCCATTTTTTTTATTTGGCAAATGGACTAGAAAATGGGTCAGAATGAAAATATATATTTTTAGTTTTTTAACAAAAAAAAATTTTTTTTAACATAGAAAAATATACATATCTTTAAATTAATGTTTTTTAATTGTATCTGTATTCACTTCCTATTTTTTTATGTAGTTTTATTTATACTTTTTGAGCCATTTTTTAATGTGGCAACACGACTAGAAAATGAGTCAGAGTTAAAGGATATTTAGCAGCATTTGGATTCACTTTTTTGTTTTAAACTAACAAATGTTTTTAAATACATAAAAAATATATATATATTTTGAAAAATTATTATTGTTTTTTTTAATTGTGTTTATTTTTTGTTTTATTTACTTTTATCTGGATTCCCTTTTTTTGGGGTCCATTATTAAAGGATAGTAGTTGAAGTATACACACACCAGTTATGCTAGTACAATTTTGTACTCACATTTTTAATTATGTCCAATTTTTTAATTGTAGTTTTATTTATACTTTTTCAGCCATTTATTTATTTGGCAACTGGACTAAAATAATGGGTCAGAATTAAAATATATATTTAAAAAAAAATCCCAAAAAATAAAATAACTTTAAATATATAAAAATACACATATTTTTAAATGAATGTTCTTTTTTTTTATTTAAATTTTTATTTTATCTGGATTAATTTTCGGGTTCATTATTAAGTTGAAGCAGAAACACACCAGGTATGCTAGCATCATTTTGTACTCACATTTAAATGTTGTCCAATTTTTTGTTGTAGTTCTATTTATACTTTTTGAGCCATTTTTTTATTTGGCAAATGGACTAGAAAATGGGTCAGAATGAAAATATATATTTTTAGTTTTTTAACAAAAAAAGAAACTTTTTATATAGAAAAATACACATATCTTTAAATTAATGTTTTTTAATTGTATCTGTATTCACTTCCTATTTTTTTTTATGTAGTTTTAGTTATACTTTTTGAGCCATTTTTTTATGTGGCAACAAAACTAGAAAATGAGTCGGAATTAAAGGATATTTAGCAGCATTTTTTTTTACTAAAAAAATGTTTTGAATATATAAACATGTATTTTAATCAATGTTTTTGAATTGGGTTTATATTTCTTTTATTTATTGTACTTTCATCTGGATTCACTTTTCAGGTTCATTATTAAGGGATAGTAGTTGAAGTATACACACACCAGTTATGCTAGTATCATTTTGTACTCACATTTTTAATGATGTCCTTCTTTATTATACTTTCAATGATACCTTTTTTAATCATTAATGCATATTATTCTTACTTATTATTTGTGTATTTTTACAACTGCGAGTGGTGTCACTGCCAGAGCATGGAAACATGTTTGAAAACACAACAAATAATGAAGTTATTGCAAATATTTCGGAATAATTGCCTCCGATAGAGTAATATTTGTGTAAATGAAATAAATGCCATCTTATGGTACAACTGATACCAGTGATTGTTTCCTCTCTTTGACAGATCTACGCCATCAACAAGCGAACCTACGAAACCACCAGACAGAATCTCGTCGTCAACGTGATCGCAGGTACGGACAATTCATTAGGTACACCAGACTGAGAAGACTGAAAATGTCTGACGTATTTTTTTTTAACATATTTCCACGTGTGGCCCCGTTTGTATCTGCCCATTCTGTTAAAACTGCAATTGCTCAAAAAGTAATATTGAATCAACATCAATGTTGTTATGAACTATTGACATATTTAATCAAGGCTCCAATTAATATTCCACTTTTTTGTGGAGGAAAAAAAATGCCTATTTGCTGTTTTTGCCATGGAAAACTGTGTTGATGTGGTCCGTCACGTCATTCATGTGGTAAGTCACATCAATTAATGTGGTCTGACCACAGTAATTGATGTGACAGACCACATTAATTGACGTGACGGACCACATTAACTGATGTGACAGACCACATTAAGTGATGTGACAGACCACATTAATTGATGTGACGGACTACATTAATTGATTTGGCAGACCACATTAATTGTTGTGACAGAACCCATTAATTGATGTGACGGACCACATAAATTAATGTGACGGGCCACATTAATTGATGTGACAGACCACATTCATTGATGTGACAGACCACATTAATTGATGTGACAGACCACATTAATTGATGTGACAGACCACATTAATTGATGTGACAGACCCCATTAATTGATGTGACGGACCACATGAATGACGTGACAGACCACATTAATTGACGTGACACACCACATTAATTGATGTGACAGACCACATTAATTGATGTGATGGACCACATTAATTGACGTGACAGACCACATAAATTAATGTGACGGGCCACATTAATTGATGTGACAGACCACATTCATTGATGTGACAGACCACATTAATTGATGTGACAGACCACATTAATTGATGTGACGGACCACATAAATTAATGTGACGGGCCACATTAATTGATGTGACAGACCACATTAATTGATGTGACAGACCACATTAATTGATGTGACAGACCACATCAAGTGATGTGACGGACCACATTAATTGATGTGACGGACCACATTAATTGATATGACAGACCACGTTAATTGATGTGACAGACCACATTAATTGATGTGACAGACCACATTAATTGACGTGACGGACCACATTAACTGATGTGACAGACCACATTAATTGATGTGACAGACCACATTAATTGACGTGACGGACCACCTTAACTGATGTGACAGACCACATTAATTGATGTGACAGACCACATTAATTGACGTGACGGACCACATTAACTGATGTGACAGACCACATTAATTGATGTGACAGACCACATTAAATGATGTAACGGACCACGTCAATTAATGTGGTCCTTTACAGTAGTCCGTCACATCAATTAATGTGGTCCGTCACAACAATTAATGTGGTCTGCCACATCAATTAATGTGGTCTGCCAAATCAAATAATGTGGTCTGTCACATCAATTAATGTGGTCTGTCACATCAATTAATGTGGTCTGTGACATCAATTAATGTGGCCTGTCACATCAATTAATGTGGTCCGTCACATCAAGTAATGTGGTCCGTCACATCAATTAATGTGGTCTGTCACATCAATTAATGTGGTCTGTCACATCAATTAATGTGGTCTGTCACATCAATTAATGTGGTCCGTCACGTCAATTAATGTGGTCTGTCACATCAATTAATGTGGTCTGTCACATCAATTAATGTGGTCTGTCACATCAATTAATGTGGTCCGTCACATCAATTAATATGGTCTGTCACATCAATTAATGTGGTCTGTGACATCAATTAATGTGGCCTGTCACATCAATTAACGTGGTCTGTCACATCAATTAATGTGGTCTGTCACATCAATTACTGTGGTCTGTCACATCAATTAATGTGGTCCGTCACATCAATTAATGTGGCCTGTCACATCAATTAACGTGGTCCGTCACATCAATTTATGTGGTCTGTCACATCAATTAATGTGGTCTGTCACATCAATTAATGTGGTCCGTCACATCAATTAATATGGTCTGTCACATCAATTAATGTGGTCTGTGACATCAATTAATGTGGCCTGTCACATCAATTAATGTGGTCTGTCACATCAATTAATGTGGTCCGTCACATCAATTAATATGGTCTGTCACATCAATTAATGTGGTCTGTGACATCAATTAATGTGGTCTGTCACATCAATTAATGTGGTCTGTCACATCAATTAATGTGGTCCGTCACATCAATTAATATGGTCTGTCACATCAATTAATGTGGTCTGTGACATCAATTAATGTGGTCTGTCACATCAATTAATGTGGTCTGTCACATCAATTAATGTGGTCCGTCACATCAATTAATATGGTCTGTCACATCAATTAATGTGGTCTGTGACATCAATTAATGTGGCCTGTCACATCAATTAACGTGGTCTGTCACATCAATTAATGTGGTCCGTCACATCAATTAATATGGTCCGTCACATCAATTAATGTGGTCCGTCACATCAATTAATGTGGTCCGTCACATCAATTAATGTGGTCCGTCACATCAATTAATGTGGTCCGTCACATCAATTAATGTGGTCTGTCACATCAATTAATGTGGTCCGCCACGTCATCAATGTGGTCAATTAATGTTTGTCATTTGGCAAAAAATAACTATATATGGACAAATAGCTCTGAAATTGATCTGGAGTTTTAAGCATTGAATAAAAAATATAAAATATAGTTAAAAAAAATAACGTGACTTATTTTTAACATTTTTATGACCGAGACCCTTTTGTATGTTGTATTGTTTTCAACATGAAAATGTCAAATTGGCCCCCGCATGTTTTATGTTCCACTGTGCGGCCCTCAGCGTGACACAAGTTTGGACACCTCTGCATGAGAATGTGCAGGTGTGCCTAATGAAGTGGCCAGTGTGACGTCACACTCCCTTATCCCCGCCCCCAGCCAAGAGCCCCCCCTACCAGGCAGAGTTCTTCATCAAGCTGCGGGAGATTGAGAAGGTGCTGCCCCCTGCTGTCCAGGACGAGATCAAGCAGGACCTGCAGAAGCTGTGGGACACGGAGGCCTTGGACGTGGTCAACGTGTCCAACGCCCTGGACCGCGGCGGCCGGGTGCCCCTCCCCCTGGCGGGCCACTTTGAAGGGTAACCCCCGGCGGTGATGAGGCTGCCCCCCGGTGGAAGGTAACATCCGCTTTGTGTCAGCGTGTACGTGAAGGTGGGCTCCGAGCAGAGCTTCTCCGGCTGCCTCCTGAGGGTGCGGACGGCGGAGCACCGGGGGAGGTGTGCGGCGAGCGCCAAGGTGAAGGTGCCCGGGGGGTGCAACTTCTGCAGCATCCCCAGCAACTGCATCAGCTGGTGCCACACGGAGCTGGTGAGACCACTCGGGACTGGGAGGACCGGGGGGTGACGAGGTCTCACTCCTCTCTCTGTCGCAGTTTGACTCCGGCCAGCAGGAGGCCACGCTGCCCCCTCCCACCGTGGGCTCCGGCGTCCTGGAGGCGGGGGGGGACTTTGACCCCCCTGTGTCGCCCGAGAGCAGAGACTTCTTGCCGGACTACCTGGTGACCATCATCGTGCCGCTGGTCCTGGCCCTGGTTCTTTGCGTGCTGCTGGCCTACATCATGTGCGGACGCAGAGAGGGCGTGTACGTACTCCACATCGCCACCGTCACGGGAATCATACTTCCCACGGGGGCCACATTCACAGGCCAAACTTCCATTCCTTCATTTTGTATTAAACGTCAACGCAAAGCTCTGCCGTACCTTCAAACCTTTACCTCAATATGTTTTCTCTCGTCAAAGATCCTCTATATGACAGGAACCCTTCTTGCAAAAATGTTCATCAAAGATTCCTCAAACAGTGTGAGGCAAACATTAGTCAAAGATCCTCTATATCGCAGGATATGTTGTTTTGAAAGACCTACCACAAAAACACAATGTCAAAGATCCTCTGCTGTTTTTGAAGTTCTATTGCACAAAAACAAGTCAAAGATCCTCAATAAGACAGGAGCTCTCGGCTGTTTTGAAGAAGTAGCTGCAAAAACTGCAGTCAAAGATTTGTTATTGATAGGAGCGCTCTGTTGTTTTTCAGGATGTCGTACAAAAACACAAGGTCAAAGATCCTCTGCTGTTTTTGAAGCTCTATTGCACAAAAACAAGTCAAAGATCCTCAATAAGACAGGAGCTCTCAGCTGTTTTGAAGAAGCAGCCGCAAAAACGTTAGTCAAAGATTTTCTATTGATAGGACCGCTCTGTTGTTTTACAAAAACACAAGGTCAAAGATCCTCTATGTTGGAACTCTACGTTTTGTAAAACTGTATTGCACAAAGAAAAATCAAAGATCCTCTTTATAAAAGGAGCTCCGCAGTTTTTGAAGCTCTAGTGCACAAAAACAAGTCAAAGATCCTCTATAAGACGGGAGCTCTCAGCTGTTTTGAAGAAGCAGCCGCAAAAACGCTAGTCAAAGATTTTCTATTGATAGGACCGCTCTGTTGTTTTACAAAAACAAGTCAAAGATCCCCTATAAGACAGGAGCTGTCAGCTGTTTTGAAGAAGTAGCTGCAAAAAGGCGAGTCAAAGATTTGTTATTGATAGGAGCGCTCTGTTGTTTTTCAGGATGTCGTACAAAAACACGAGGTCAAAGATCCTCTGTTGGAACCCTGCCTTTTTTAAAGCTGCATTGCACAAAAACAAGTCAAAGATCCTCTATAAGACAGGAGCTCTCAGCTGTTTTGAAGAAGTAGCTGCAAAAAGGCGAGTCAAAGATTTTCTATTGATAGGAGCGCTCTGTTGTTTTTCAGGATGTCGTACAAAAACACAAGGTCAAAGATCCTCTATGTTGGAACTCTACGTTTTGTAAAGCTGTATTGCACAAATAAAAATCAAAGATCCTCTTTATAAAAGGAACTCCGCTGTTTTTGAAACTCTATTGCACAAAAACAAGTCAAAGATCCTCTATAAGACAGGAGCTCTCAGCTGTTTTGAAGAAGCAGCCGCAAAAACGCTAGTCAAAGATTTTCTATTGATTGGAGCGCTCTGTAGTTTTTCAGGATGTTGTACATAAACACAAGGTCAAAGATCCTCTATATAGGAACCCTGCCTTTTTTAAAGCTGCATTGCACAAAAACAAGTCAAAGATCCTCTATAAGACAGGAGCTCTCAGCTGTTTTGAAGAAGTAGCTGCAAAAACCGCAAAGATTTTCTATTGATAGGAGCGCTCTGTCGTTTTTCAGGATGTCGTACAAAAACACAAGGTCAAAGATCCTCTACATAGGAACCCTGCCTTTTTTAAAGCTGCATTGCACAAAAACAAGTCAAAGATCCTCTATAAGACGGGAGCTCTCAGCTGTTTTAAAGAAGTAGCCGCAAAAACTGCAGTCAAAGATGTTCTATTGATAGGAGCGCTCTGTCGTTTTTCAGGATGTCGTACAAAAACACAAGGTCAAAGATCCTCTATATATGAACCCTGCCTTTTTTTAAAGCTGCATTGCACAAAACAAGTCAAAGATCCTCTATAAGACGGGCGCTCTCAGCTGTTTTAAAGAAGTAGCCACAAAAACTGCAATCAAAGATTTTCTATTGATAGGAGCGCTCTGTTGTTTTACAAAAACACAAGGTCAAAGATCCTCTATGTTGGATCCTCTTTATAAAAGAAACTCTGCTGTTTTTGAAGCTCTATTGCACAAAAACAAGTCAAAGATCCTCTATGAGACAGGAGCTCTCGGCTGTTTTGAAGAAGTAGCTGCAAAAACTGCAGTCAAAGATTTTCTATTGATAGGAGCGCTCTGTTGTTTTTCAGGATGCCGTACAAAACACAAGGTTAAAGAACCCTGCCTTCTTTAAAGCTCTACTGCACAAAAACAAGTCAAAGATCCTCTATAAGACTAGAGCTCTCAGCTGTTTTGAAAAAGTAGCTGCAAAAAGGCGAGTCAAAGATTTTCTATTGATAGGAGCGCTCTGTTGTTTTTCAGGATGTCGTACAAAAACATAAGGTCAAAGATCCTCTGTTGGAACCCTGCCTTTTTTAAATAGAGCTTCAAAAACAGCAGAGTTTCTTTTATAAAGAGGATCCAACATAGAGGATCTTTGACCTTGTGTTTTTGTAAAACAACAGAGCGCTCCTATCAATAGAAAATCTTTGACTGCAGTTTTTGCGGCTACTTCTTCAAAACAGCTGAGAGCTCCCGCCTGATAGAGGATCTTTGACTTGTTTTGTGCAATGCAGCTTTAAAAAAGGCAGGGTCTCTTATATAGAGGATCTTTGACCTTGTGTTTTTGTACAACATCCTGAAAAACAACAGAGCGCTCCTATCAATAGAAAATCTTTGACTCGCCTTTTTGCAGCTACTTCTTCAAAACAGCTGAGAGCTCCCGTCTTATAGAGGATCTTTGACTTGTTTTTGTGCAATGCAGCTTTAAAAAAGGCAGGGTTCCTATATAGAGGATCTTTGACCTTGTGTTTTTGTACAACATCCTGAAAAACAACAGAGCGCTCCTATCAATAGAAAATCTTTGACTGCAGTTTTTGCGGCTACTTCTTCAAAACAGCTGAGAGCTCCCGCCTGATAGAGGATCTTTGACTTGTTTTGTGCAATGCAGCTTTAAAAAAGGCAGGGTCTCTTATATAGAGGATCTTTGACCTTGTGTTTTTGTACAACATCCTGAAAAACAACAGAGCGCTCCTATCAATAGAAAATCTTTGACTCGCCTTTTTGCAGCTACTTCTTCAAAACAGCTGAGAGGTCCTGCCTTATAGAGGATCTTTGACTTGTTTTGTGCAATGCAGCTTTAAAAAAGACAGGGTTCCAACAGAGGATCTTTGACCTTGTGTTTTTGTCCAACATCCTGAAAAACAACAGAGCGCTCCTATCAATAGAAAATCTTTGACTCGCTTTTTTGCAGCTACTTCTTCACAACAGCTGAGAGCTCCCGTCTTATAGAGGATCTTTGACTTGTTTTTGTGCAATAGAGCTTTAAAGAAGGCAGGGTTCTTTAGCCTTGTGTTTTGTACGGCATCCTGAAAAACAACAGAGCGCTCCTATCAATAGAAAATCTTTGACTGCAGTTTTTGCAGGTACTTCTTCAAAACAGCCGAGAGCTCCTGTCTTATAGAGGATCTTTGACTTGTTTTTGTGCAATAGAGCTTCAAAAACAGCAGAGTTTCTTTTATAAAGAGGATCCAACATAGAGGATCTTTGACCTTGTGTTTTTGTAAAACAACAGAGCGCTCCTATCAATAGAAAATCTTTGACTGCAGTTTTTGCGGCTACTTCTTCAAAACAGCTGAGAGCTCCCGCCTGATAGAGGATCTTTGACTTGTTTTGTGCAATGCAGCTTTAAAAAAGGCAGGGTCTCTTATATAGAGGATCTTTGACCTTGTGTTTTTGTACAACATCCTGAAAAACAACAGAGCGCTCCTATCAATAGAAAATCTTTGACTCGCCTTTTTGCAGCTACTTCTTCAAAACAGCTGAGAGGTCCTGCCTTATAGAGGATCTTTGACTTGTTTTGTGCAATGCAGCTTTAAAAAAGACAGGGTTCCAACAGAGGATCTTTGACCTTGTGTTTTTGTCCAACATCCTGAAAAACAACAGAGCGCTCCTATCAATAGAAAATCTTTGACTCGCTTTTTTGCAGCTACTTCTTCACAACAGCTGAGAGCTCCCGTCTTATAGAGGATCTTTGACTTGTTTTTGTGCAATAGAGCTTTAAAGAAGGCAGGGTTCTTTAGCCTTGTGTTTTGTACGGCATCCTGAAAAACAACAGAGCGCTCCTATCAATAGAAAATCTTTGACTGCAGTTTTTGCAGGTACTTCTTCAAAACAGCCGAGAGCTCCTGTCTTATAGAGGATCTTTGACTTGTTTTTGTGCAATAGAGCTTCAAAAACAGCAGAGTTTCTTTTATAAAGAGGATCCAACATAGAGGATCTTTGACCTTGTGTTTTTGTAAAACAACAGAGCGCTCCTATCAATAGAAAATCTTTGACTGCAGTTTTTGCGGCTACTTCTTCAAAACAGCTGAGAGCTCCCGCCTGATAGAGGATCTTTGACTTGTTTTGTGCAATGCAGCTTTAAAAAAGGCAGGGTCTCTTATATAGAGGATTTTTGACCTTGTGTTTTTGTACAACATCCTGAAAAACAACAGAGCGCTCCTATCAATAGAAAATCTTTGACTCGCCTTTTTGCAGCTACTTCTTCAAAACAGCTGAGAGGTCCTGCCTGATAGAGGATCTTTGACTTGTTTTGTGCAATGCAGCTTTAAAAAAGGCAGGGTTCCAACAGAGGATCTTTGACCTTGTGTTTTTGTACAACATCCTGAAAAACAACAGAGCGCTCCTATCAATAGAAAATCTTTGACTTGCCTTTTTGCAGCTACTTCTTCAAAACAGCTGAGAGCTCTAGTCTTATAGAGGATCTTTGACTTGTTTTTGTGCAATAGAGCTTTAAAGAAGGCAGGGTTCTTTAACCTTGTGTTTTGTTCGGCATCCTGAAAAACAACAGAGCGCTCCTATCAATAGAAAATCTTTGACTGCAGTTTTTGCAGCTACTTCTTCAAAACAGCCGAGAGCTCCTGTCTTATAGAGGATCTTTGACTTGTTTTTGTGCAATAGAGCTTCAAAAACAGCAGAGTTTCTTTTATAAAGAGGATCCAACATAGAGGATCTTTGACCTTGTGTTTTTGTAAAACAACAGAGCGCTCCTATCAATAGAAAATCTTTGACTGCAGTTTTTGCAGCTACTTCTTCAAAACAGCTGAGAGCTCCCGCCTGATAGAGGATCTTTGACTTGTTTTGTGCAATGCAGCTTTAAAAAAGGCAGGGTCTCTTATATAGAGGATCTTTGACCTTGTGTTTTTGTACAACATCCTGAAAAACAACAGAGCGCTCCTATCAATAGAAAATCTTTGACTCGCCTTTTTGCAGCTACTTCTTCAAAACAGCTGAGAGCTCCCGTCTGATAGAGGATCTTTGACTTGTTTTTGTGCAATAGAGCTTTAAAGAAGGCAGGGTTCTTTAACCTTGTGTTTTGTACGGCATCCTGAAAAACAACAGAGCGCTCCTGTCAATAGAAAATCTTTGACTGCAGTTTTTGCAGCTACTTCTTCAAAACAGCCGAGAGCTCCTGTCTTATAGAGGATCTTTGACTTGTTTTGTGTCGTGTTAAAAGTGACACTTGATGTTTCCTTGCAGGGAGAAGAGGAACGCGCGAACGAACCAGTGAGTAGAGCACAAACACCTCGTGTATTGTTGCTGGTGCCGGAGTGAAGACGTGCCCCCCCCCCCCCCTGCAGGATCCAGCTGTACCACCATCACACCATCCAGGACAACACGGACGAGCTGAGGAACATGTCCGACCGCCGCGGCGTCTCGCCGCCGCTCTCCACGCTGCCCATGTTTGACAGCCGCGGCGGAGGCGGGGCCACGCCGCAGACGCCCCCCGAGAGCCCCCGCGTGCCTCTCATCATGGCCCAGCAGTAAGCGCTGACACACACACACACCTGTTTCGTAGAGGGTCGCTCACCTGTGTCTCCTCGCACGCCAGGGACCCGTACAGCGACACGCTGCCTCGGTGAGAGCGCCATCACGCTGGAGGTGGCGGCTGTTTGCACCTGCAGCAAATGATGGAAACCATCTTTTTGACGTTGGGTGTGCACTTCTAACAATAAATGTTGTCATCATTGGAGCAGGTTTTGTACAGGAAGATGCAAACATGCTATAGCTCAATAGCTGCTAACTTATCAACTATATCAGGTGACTAATACAACACCTGCTAACTTATCAACTATATCAGGTGACTAATACAACACCTGCTAACTTATCAACTATATCAGGTGACTAATACAACACCCGCTAACTTATCAACTATATCAGGTGACTAATACAACACCCGCTAACTTATCAACTATATCAGGTGACTAATACAATACTTGCTAACTTATCAACTATATCAGGTGACTAGTACAACACCTGCTAACTTATCAACTATATCAGGTGACTAATACAACAGCTGCTAACTTATCAACTATATCAGGTGACTAATACAACACCTGCTAACTTATCAACTATATCAGGTGACTAATACAACAGCTGCTAACATATCAACTATATCAGGTGACTAATACAACACCTGCTAACTTATCAACTATATCAGGTGACTAATACAACACCTGCTAACTTATCAACTATATCAGGTGACTAATACAACACCTGCTAACTTATCAACTATATCAGGTGACTAATACAACACCTGCTAACTTATCAACTATATCAGGTGACTAATACAACACCTGCTAACTTATCAACTAACTAATGTCTACTAATATATTTCTTCAACTACCAATCAGCTGTGTTTTAGGTCATTAAACTACTGGGTGCTGCACTTTGGACACCTGTGTTGACATGGTTTGTCTCCATTTTTTTTAAAAGAACATACTACAAAACGCTAGGTCAAAGATCCTTGATGAAACAGGAGCGCTCGGCTGTTTTTTAATGGGTAGCTGCAAAAACTCTACTCAAAAAGAGTGATCCTGCTGTTTGTACCCCCTATATTACAAAACTGCTAATCAAAGATCCTCTTTCTGACAGGAGCGCTCTGCTGTTTCTTAGAAGTAGCTGCAAAAACGTTATTCAAAGATCCTCTCTTGGTAGGAGCACTTTGTTGTTTTTTTAACCCCCCCATTGCAAAACTGCTAATCAAAGATCCTCTTTCTGACAGGAGAACTGTGATTTGTTTTAGGAAGTAGCTGAAAAAACTTTATTCAAAGATCCTCTATTGATAGGAGCACTTTGTTGTTTTTTTAACCCCCCCATTGCAAAACTGCTAATCAAAGATCATCTTTCTGACAGGAGCGCTGTGCTGTTTTGAAGAAGTAGCTGCAACAATGTTATTCAAAGGAGCACTCTGCTGTTTTTTTTAAAACCCCTATTACAAAACTGCTAATCAAAGATCCTCTTTCTGACAGGAGCGCTCTGCTTTTTCTGAGAAGTAGCTGCAAAAACGTTATTCAAAGATCCTCTTTTGATAGGAGCACTGTGCTGTTTTTTTAACCCCCTTTTGCAAAACTGCTCATCAAAGATCCTCTTTCTGACAGGAGCGCTGTGATTTGTTTTAGGAAGTAGCTGCAAAAACTTTATTCAAAGATCCTCTCTTGATAGGAGCACTTTGTTGTTTTTTTAACCCCCCCATTGCAAAACTGCTAATCAAAGATCCTCTTTCTGACAGGAGCGCTGTGCTGTTTTTTTTTTAGAAGTAGCAGAAAAAACTGCATTCAAAGATCCTCTCTTGACATGAGCACTCTGCTGTTTTTTTTAACTCCCTATTGCAAAACTGCTAATCAAAGATTCTCTTCATGACAGGAGCGCTCTGCTGTTCTTTAAGAAGTAGCTGCAAAAACTGCATTCAAAGATCTTCTCTTGATAGAAGCACTCTGCTGTTTTTTTTTTTTAAAACCCCTATTTCAAAACTGCTAATCAAAGATCCTTTTTATGACAGGAGCGCTACTACAAAAATGACAGGATAGTGCCTACTTATTTCAGGACCTGCTGTAAAAATGCTAATCAAAGATCCTCTACATGACGTTTCTGTTTGTGGCCCTACCAAAACGTTAAGTCAAAGATCCTCTATTTGACAGGAACGGTCTGCTGTTTTTAAGGACCTACTACAAAAGCGCTAGGTCAAAGATCCTCTACATGACAAGGAGCTCCTAATTATTTAAGGATATACTACACAAATGCTATGTCAAAGATCCTATGTATAACAGGAGTACTCTGCTGTTTTTAAGAAGTTTTTTAAACCCCCTACTGCAAAATTGCTCATCAAAGATCATCTACATAACATTAAAACTGCTGGATTTTAGGGGCAGCCACAAAAACTCTAGTCAAAGATCCTTTATTGATAAGGAGCGCTCTGTTGTTTTTGAGGACCTGCTACAAAAACGCTGTGTCAAAGATCATCTATATGACAGGAGTGCTGTGCTGAGCTGCAAAAACTTTAGTCAAATGTCCTCTGTTGATAGGAGTGTTCTGTCGTTTTAGGAAGTAGCTTCAAAACTCTAGTCAAAGATCCTCTATTGATAGGACTTTTTTTACAACCATCTACTGCAAAAAATATATTCAAAGATCCTTTATAAAACAGGAGGCTCCTGTTTTATAAAGGATATTTGAATATATTTATTCGTTGTTTTTAAGGCCTTACAAAAAAAAAAAACGCTAGATCAAAGATCCTCTCTATATGACAGGAGCTCTGCTGTTTAGCTCCAAAAACTTTAGTCAAAATATCTTCTGTTGTTTTTAAGTACTCACTACAAAAATGACACAATAGTGCCTACTTATTTCAGGAACTGCAGTAAAAATGCTAATCAAAGATCCTCTATATACCGGTTGTTTTTATGGGCCTACAAAACGCCAGGTCAAAGATCCTCTATATGACAAGGAGCTCCTAATTGTTTAAGGCTCTACTACACAAATGCTATGTCAAAGATTCTAGTTTTGTTAACCCCCTACTCATAGGTGGATTAATGACCGGGCCTACCGGGCCCAGGCCCAGGGGGCCAGAGGCCCCAAGGGGCCAGGCCAACTTGGCCCCGCGGCCGCGACCCAAGCAAAACTACTTTTGCAAAAATAATAATCTTAAGCCCCAAGGGGCAAGGCCAACTTGGCCCCGCGGCCATGATCCATAGAGGGTAAGAGGCCCCAAGGGGCCAGGTCAACTTGGCCCCGCGGCCGCGACCCACAGAGGGCCAGAGGCCCCAAGGGGCCAGGCCAACATGGCCCCGCGGCCATGATCCATAGACGGTCAGAGGCCCCAAGGGGCCAGGCCAACTTGGCCCCGCGGCCACGATCCATAGAGGGTCAGAGGCCCCAGGGGGCCAGGTCAACTTGGCCCCGCGGCCACGATCCATAGACGGTCAGAGGCCCCAAGGGGCCAGGCCAACTTGGCCCCGCGGCCACGACCCACAGAAGGCCAGAGGCCCCAAAGGGCCAGGCCAACTTGGCCCCGCGGCCGCGAGCCACAGAAGGCCAGAGGCCCCAAGGGGCCAGGTCAACTTGGCCCCGCGGCCACGATCCATAGAGGGTAAGAGGCCCCAAGGGGCCAGGTCAACTTGGCCCCGCGGCCGCGACCCACAGAGGGCCTGAGGTCCTAAGGGGTCAGGCCAACTTGGCCCCGCGGCCATGATCCATAGAGGGCCAGAGGCCCCGAGGGGTCAGGCCAACTTGGCCCCGATCCATAGAGGGTCAGAGGCCCCAAGGGGCCAGGCCAACTTGGCCCCGCGGCCACGACCCACAGAGGCCCCAAGGGGCCAGGCAAAATTGGCCCCGCGGCCATGATCCACAGAGGGCCAGAGGCTCTCAATCATTATTATCAAAGCTAATTCTCAAATTGGATGGATCACACAACCTCACTCACATATTCTTTATCAATTATTAAAGGTTGTTTCTGAATTTTGATCACAGAACTTAATGCAAATATTCTTGATTGATTGACAAAGCTCATTCTCAAATTTTGATTACACAACCTTACTCTGACAAATTATCATTATCAAAAAGCTCTATCTCGAATTTGGATCACAGAATCTCACTCAAGTATTCTTAGCTGTGCCCCTCCCCCATCAAGTCTTTCATAAACCGGTCTGTTCTTTTAGAATCTCCTCATTTGGTATTTTGAACTCGTGAGAGACTGCTCAAAATTTGGTTTCCTTTCCCTCAGTTCAGACTCAGAGATAATTTGAAATCATTCAACAAGAAGTTTAACGCGCGCACACACACACACACACACACACTTGAGTTGAGCATTACTTGGAAATTCTTATATTTTCCATTTTGCTGTTATTATCAGCATCTTCCCATTTTGTCCTTTTCTTTCGAGAAAGTTTACAGTCTGACATTTGTCACTGCTGTCAGTTAATAACTTTTTGGTCTTTGACCCATTTTGTCATTTTCTCGATTCGATCGTCACTGACCACTCTCTCCTGTCTGGCAGACATCGTTGCTGCCATCATAGCTAGCAAGCTGCCTGCAGCGGGTCATCCCTATGTTCCCCGTCCCTATGTTACCCGGGTCCTATGTTCCCCTCTACCGGGGAACTAAGGACCCTTTTTAAAAAAAAGGGTTCTATGTTCCCCGCTGCGGGGAACGTACAACACTTTTTCCAGAAAAGGGTTCTATGTTCCCCGCTGCTTCCAATGCGCGACTAAGTAAGACGCACGCAGACACGCATGACAGAGACGCGTTTAAGTTGTCGAAGGAAGGAAGTTCGCGTTTGAGTTGCTCTATCTGCTGCCGCACGCCCTGTGACAGGTTAGGTTTAGGGATGGTTTTGGTCAGGGCACAATTTCGCCAAAAAAGTGCTCCACAACGCCCTGTGACAGGTTAGGTTTAGGGATAGTTTTGGTCAGGGCACAATTTCGCCAAAAAAAAGTGCTCCACAACGCCCTGTGACAGGTTAGGTTTAGGGATGGTTTTGGTCAGGGCACAATTTCGCAATTTCGCCAGATACAATGCAGGGAACATAGGACCCTTTTTTAGAAAAAGGGTCCTAAGTTCCCCGGTCGCATACAAAGACCCAGGAACAACCGGGGAACATAGGACCCGGGGAACATAGGACCCGGGGAACATAGGCACGCTCCCGCCTGCAGATAGCAACATTTTGGTGTCCTTTGGGAAAATATTTAGAAAGAAGACAAAAGTACACACAGTTGTACAACTATTATCTTTATGATCTTTTTTTTGTTAGTTTCTCTGTTACTGTGTGTGGCCAATTAAGCGACTTTTGGCCATACCTGGCTGGTGACATTTAGCGACTTTCTGGTTGATGTTAAGATTAATAATAGCAACAGTTCTCTTCATCTTAATGCAATTTATTGTGTCTGTCTCTCCACATTTTGCCATTAGGTACTTTGAGCTCTTGTTGGTCAGTCACTCTAAGGTACATTGTTGCTGCCATCATAGCTAGCAAGCTGCCTGCAGATAGCGACATTTTGGTGTCCTTTGAGAAATATTAAGAAAGAAGACAAAAGTACAAGACATTGTACGATTACTATCTTTTTAAAATTATTTGTTTCACTGTGTGATTGACCGACTTTGCCGCTAGATTTCGCGTCTTTTGGCCATACCTGGCTAGCGACTAAAAACATCATTTAGCGACTTTTTGGTTGTGAAGATAAGTGGTAAAAGCAGATCTTCCTGTTGGTCTTCCCACATTTTGCCATTTGGTACTTTGCACTCTTCTTGGTCACTCCAAGGCATTTGTCCCTGCCTTCAGCTAGTCACTTGGCTCTTTTGGAATATATTTCACTGTAATTGGCTCTCTCTCTCTCTTTCTCCTCAGTACAAATCAGCCTGTTCCCTTGCCATTCATCACTGACCACTCTGCTCTCCTGTCTGTCAGACATTATTGCTGCTTGCAGATAGCTTGGGGTCCTTAGAGAAAATATCAGAAGAGAAAAGTACACAATTATCTTAATTATCTTTTTTATTCAGTCAGTCCTTCAGTGAGTCCCAGTGTGTTGGCGATTAAGCAACGTTGGCATTCAATTAGCGACTTTTGGCCATACATGGCTGGCGACTCAAAAAACTAGAAAAAAAGTACAAAAAGTTGTACAATTAATATCTTTATTATCCTTAATTCCCCTGAATCCTAGAGTGTGTTGCAATTAAGCAACTTTGCTGCTAGGTTTAGCGACTCTTGTTTTGGGCATACCTGGCTAGCGACTACAAACATTATTCAGCAACTTTTTGGCTGTTAAGATTAACGTTAATAGATTAAATCCTAATACAATTTATTGTGTTGGTCTCGCCATCTTGCTATTAGGTACTTTGAATTCTTGTTGGTCTCTGCTAAGGTATCTGGCTGTTGTCTTTGCCTTCAGTTAGTCACTTGGCTCTGGAATATATTTAACTGTACTTGGCTCTCTCTTTCTCCTCAGTACAAATCAGTCTGTTCCCTTGCCATTTAGACATTTTCTTGATTGGATCATCACTGACCACTCTGCTCTCCTGCTGTCTATCAGACATTGTTGCTCCCATCATAGCTAGCAAGCTGCCTTGGTGTCCTTTGTGAAAATATTTAGATAGAAGACTAAAGTGCACAAAGGTGTACAATTATTATCTTTTCAAAATATTTGTTTCACTGTCAGTGTGATTGACCGACTTTGCCGCTAGATTTCGCGTCTTTTGGCCATACCTGGCTAGCGACTGAAAACATCATTTAGCAACTTTTTGGTTGTGAAGATAAGAGGTAAAAGCAGATCTGCCTGTTGGTCTTTCCACATTTTGCCATTTGGTACTTTGCACTCTTGTTGGTCACTCCAAGGCATTTGTCCCTGCCTTCAGCTAGTCACTTGGCTCTTTTGGAATATATTTCACTGTAATTGGCTCTCTCTCTCTTTCTCCTCAGTACAAATCAGTCTGTTCCCTTGCCATTTAGACATTTTCTTGATTCGATCATCACTGACCACTCTGCTCTCCTGCTGTCTATCAGACGAATCAGTTGATTCTCTGCTCTCAATTGTCTATGCTAGTAAGCTGTTATTCTCTGCTTTGGAGTGTTGATGCTGGGTTGCTAGTTTTCTAAATCACCTCACACACTTGAAGGAAGCAGCACCGATCATAAACACACAAACAAACTCACACACACACACACACACACACACACACACACACACACACACACACACACACACACATAGTTGGTTTATCTGTTGTGATAGGCAAAGAGCCAATGTGCAAAGAAAGAAGGGAAATATGGATCATAAACGTTTAAGTGGAGGAGCTAGAAAAAAAATTCAGCAAGAAAAGAAAAAAAAGGAATCAGTTTTACTTGAGAGTGTTCCAAATATCTCCAGCTTCTTCAGTACAAAGACATCTGCTGAAAGCAATTCTATAAATGCTACTGCAAATTCAGCTAAGGTTAGCAATGCACCTGAGCTAGCATGTAGCTCCCAAGATCCTGAGACCACTACAAGTGTAGACACTGAACCAAATGCTTCTGATGCTTATGATTCAACCAATTCAGCAGTAGCCAGTTGCTCGGATGAATGTGAGGTCACTGCACCTCTGGACAGCATAGAAAATGAGCTGAATCTTTCTTCAACACCATCTACAGTGACAACTCTACCTAGTGATCCCGCTAAATGGGCTGAGACCCTCACTGAGTCAATGAAGGAAGTTCTTATTCAAAGAGGTGCAAAATCATTTCACAACCGTCACAGCCATTATCCAGCTTCTGTGAGGAACAGTGGGCTAGGAGGCAAAACCCGATGCCTAAACAATGAACATTTTACTTCACACTTGCCCAATGGACAACGAGTACAAAGAGAGTGGCTGATGTACTCTCCCTCTACTGGTAATGTTTACTGCTTTGCATGCAAACTGTTTTCCCCAAAAACGCATTCTTTTGTGACAGGCTATTGTGATTGGAAACACTCAGAAAGATTTGGTGAACATGAGCGAAGTGCTGAGCACATAACCTGCATGCAAGCAGTCTTGAACCGCGCCAAAGGTGCCACAGTTGATGCAGACCTGTTCAAACAGTTTCAGGCAGAGAGCAGCTATTGGAGGCAGGTGTTACAAAGAGTTGTTGCAGTCATTAAATTCCTTGCAGAAAGGGGCCTTGCATTTAGGGGTAAAAATGAATCGTTAGGGTCTCCTCTCAATGGGAACTACCTTGGTATTCTGGAGGTCCTGGCTGAATTTGATCCCTTTCTAAAGGATCACATCAGAAAGTTTGGGCAGATGGGTCGAGGTAATACCTCATATCTGTCCTCCACCATTTGTGAGGAATTCATTGAATTGATGGGTGCAAAAACCAAACAGGCTATAGCAGATGAACTGCAAGCAAGCAAATACTACTCTATCATTGTGGATTCAACCCCAGATTTATCTCATGTGGACCAATTGACATTCATATTCCGTTTTGTTAGCAAAGAGGGCAGTGTTGTTGAACGCTTTTTGGGTTTTGAGCCCATTACTAGCCATACAGGTGAAAGTTTGGCTAACTGTGTCATGTCTGTGTTGGAAAATCTAGGGTTAGAGCTGTCAAATTGCAGGGGGCAGGCTTATGATAATGCCAGCAACATGTCAGGGAGGTATAATGGGTTGCAGGCTCACTTAAAGAAAAGCAACCCATTAATACACTATATTCCATGTGCAGCTCACTCTTTGAATTTGGTGGGAGTCAACAGCATTGACAGATGTGGAAATGAAGTCTCTAAGTATTTTGACTTGATTCAGTCTATTTACAACTTCACAACTGCATCCACACACCGATGGGACAGGGTATTTGGCAATTCCAACATAGATCTCACACTTAAAGCTTTATCCAACACGCGTTGGAGTTGCCGTGCAGAATCTACCAAAGCACTGTGGCAGAACTACAGTAAAATAAAAGCAGCACTACAGGTTATTTCCACTGATGACACAGAGAAACGAGACACACGAACTGAAGCTGACAGTCTAGTGCGGAAGCTGGATTCACTTGAGATGGCCTTCATGGCAGGCTTTCGGGACACTGTTCTGTCCAGATTTCAGGCCACAAGTCTGCAACTTCAAAAAGCAGACATGGACCTTGGTACAGCAGTTAGATTGCTGGAATCTCTGCGCACCTTTGTTCTCTCCCAAAGAGATCTATTTGATCATTTTGAGCAGAAAGCCTTAAACATGTTGGGTGGCACCCCATCTTACAGGGCTGAACGGACGAGGAAACGTAAAAAGTTTGCTGATGAATCAGCATCCCCAGATGTTGTGCTTGAGGGAAGGCAACTGTTTCAAATAGAGACATTTATTGCCTCTATTGATCAACTGAGTTCAAGCCTTAATCACCGTCTGGAGGCCTACAAACATCTGAACAATTTGTTCAGTGTCCTTTTCTCTTTGGATACAGAGTCCAATGCTTCAGTCCTTCACAAGGCCAAGATTCTCACTGAATCATACCCATCTGACCTCAATGAAAGTCTTGGACAGGAGCTTATACAGTTCAAATCTTTTATACAGCTCAACAACACTGATGAGGAGAGGACCCCTTCAGGACTGCTCAAAACAATAATACATTTTGGACTACAGCCTACGTTTCCTAATACATACATTGCGCTACAGATTTTTCTCACTCTACCGGTCAGTAACTGTGAGGGAGAACGCTCATTCTCTCTTTTGTCAAGAGTAAAAAATGAGCTGCGCACAAGAATGACTCAGAAAAGATTAAATGCGTTATCTCTAATGGCAATTGAGAGTGAGCTGACAAGAGAGTTGGACTTCAATGATGTGGTGGATGATTTTGCAAAATTGAAAGCACGAAAGAAACCCCTTGCTTAAAGGTGCACTGTGTAAGATTTTTAGGTTATTTCCAGAATTCACCCATTCACTAATGTTAGGCTACCTGTTTTCATGAATACTTACCACCACCATAAAATTCTAAGTATCCATTATGACTTGGAGAATTGCACTTTTGCCATTTCTGGGAAGTGTCACCTGGATTGTGAAGATAGGATTGACTTTAGGCAGAAGCTTGGTGCTTTCTCTGGCAAACTGAACCTCAAGCTTCATTCTCTGCAGCTTTGCATTCTTGTGCAGACTTTCATCCACAAGGAACTTTTCAACTTCCCCACTATCGTGAAGGGGCCATCAAAAGATTTCAGTGTGTCCAGCATGTCTAGTCTCTTACTCTCCTTTCTTTGAGCCATCTCTTGTTTCTCATCTGCCCTACTCTCGAATTTTGCCTTCATGAATTTACTCCAGTTGAGTTCAACCTCCCTTTTTGCTTGTGCTGCTGCCTTGAAACCTCTGAAGCTCCTGGCTCTTCTGTAAAATTATTGACCTATTGACTGCGTTCAGTGTGCCCAACTTCTTCAGTTTGTAGTCCACCTTGCCACATTGTCTCTCCATCCCAATGTTGTGCACAGGGGTGCCATCAATGTTACTAGCCTGTTCACTGACAGGGTCCATTGGGAAGGTCTCCTCATCCATCCTCTGCCTGGCCAGGACAGTCTTCAGATGGGGCAGCATGAGATCTGTCAGCTGCTTCACTTCATCCAAGTATTCGGCAGCCACGTCTGACACTGAGTTCAGGACATGTCCAGTGCCTGTCCAGCCACTATAGCATTCTTGGAAATGGGCTATCTTGACCTGCATGCAGCCTTTGTACCATGAACTGGCCTACACCTTTCTTTGTGGTGCTCTCCGATGCATGTTATCATTTTACCTTTCTCCTTCTCCTCAAGCTTAACCACAAATAGATACAGACTTTGAGCCTCAATTTGCTGCACAGCTGCCGTTATGCCAATGTGTTTTCCTAAGATATTATTTTATTTTTAATGATAGAAGGGAGGAAAAGGGGGCAAAAATCATGTCCGATTTAGTTTTTTGGGTGGGTTGGGGGGTTTATTTCATGATAGCTACCAACTTCCAATACATAATATCTCTCAAATGACCCAATGCACCATCACTGAAGTGGGCGTAATCATTTTCAAAAATGTTTATTTTTAGGCCATTTATCCCCTCCCCCTGTGTCTGTGTGAAACCTGTGCTTGTCAGTGTCTGTGTGGTATACCTAATAGTGTGTGTGCAGTATGTGCACTCTTCTGTACAGTACAGTGTGCATGTCTGTTCACAGTATACAGTATTTCTTGCATAGTGCGTGCGTGTGTGTGCGCCCACACGCACGGGGGGTTGAGGGGCCAAGACCATGTCAGGCCCAGGGGGCCAAAATTTCTTAATCCGCCCCTGCCCCTACTGCACAAATTGCTGATCAAAGATCCTCTATTGCGGTGAGCTTGTTGTGATTCAAAGGTTGGCCTTTAGGGGGCAGCGGCGTTTGCCTGCTGTTTACGTAGAACCAACGCAAGAGCGAAGAAGAGTTAGCGCCACATTTAAAATATATTATTTATTTATTATATATATTTAAAACATATTTCAGACATACTCACAGCAAAAATATAAACTGGAGTTGGTTTTGTTTGAAAACAAAAAACCAAACAAGCAGGGTTTTTTTTCAGTTTCACACATTTAAGGATCTTCGATCGTCACTTTGTGGAGAAATAAAAGTAGTCATGTCTACCACGAACGTGTTAGGGTAAATGCGTCGCTTTCAGTGTCTTAAAAACGCCACCATGGCACCAAAACCCCCTCAAACTATTTAGTAAATTATTGTGCTGGAAAAAAAACCTTAAATTCCATCTTTAAGAACGAAAAAATGTATAATTATAATAACTTACGTCTCTGCTGCCGGTCGGTAAGGCGACCATTTTGGCTCTTCAATGGAAATTGGACAAACCAACAACATATCATTGGAACCACTGGATTCAGGGTATATTTAGGATATAAAACAATATTATGCACTGAGAGTACACTAAATATTGACTATTCAGTTTAACACCGACATAAATGTTGTTTTTCCACTCAAAATCGTTAATACAACAATTCATTATCGGAGAAAACCACACTTATCAATGTATTCTGAATGCCTCTTTTTGCACACATGCTGCACTAAATGTGTCCACCAGAGGTCACTAAGGTGCAGCACTTCTCCCATTCTTTTTTTTATCGGCAATAAAATGTGGAGATTTTGTTGATTAGATTTAAAAAAATAAACTGCATCGTCTAATTTTTTTATCTTAGCAGGTGCATTTTTTGCCAGATTGAAAAATAAAAGTATGTATTCTAGTGAATAAATCTAAACATTTGGCTTTGTTTTCACTGCTGCTTATGGGAAATGTGTCGCTTTCAATGTCTTAAAAAGCCCCTCCAAATATTTAGTAAATTATTGTACTGAAAAAAAAACCTTAAATTCCATCTTTAAGAACGAAAAAATGTATAATTATAATAACTTACGTCTCTGCTGCCGGTCGGTAAGGCGACCATTTTGGCTCTTCAAGGGAAATTGGACAAACCAACAACATATCATTGGAACCACTGGATTCAGGGTATATTTAGGATATAAAACAATATTATGCACTGAGAGTACACTAAATATTGAATATTCAGTTTAACACCGACATAAATGTTGTTTTTCCACTCAAAATCACTAATACAACAATTCATTAACGGAGAAAACCACACTTATCAATGTATTCTGAATGCCTCTTTTTGCACACATGCTGTACTAAATGTGTCCACCAGAGGGCACTAAGTGCAGCACTTCTCCCATTCTTTTTTTTATCGGCAATAAAATGTGGAGATTTTGTTGATTAGATTTAAAAAATAAACTGCATCGTCTAATTTTTTTATCTTAGCAGGTGCATTTTTTGCCCACGATTAAAAAATAAAAGTATGTATTCTACTGAATAAATCCAAACATTTGGCTTTGTTTTCACTGCTGCTTATGGGAAATGTGTCGCTTTCAATGTCTTAAAAAGCCCCTCCAAATATTTAGTAAATTATTGTGCTGAAAAAAAACCTTAAATTCCAACTTTAAGAACAAAAAAATGTATAAATGTAATAACTTACGTCTCTGCTGCCGGTCGGTAAGGCGACCATTTTGGCTCTTCAAGGGAAATTGGACAAACAAACAACATATCATTGGAACCACTGGATTCAGGGTATATTTAGGATATAAAACAATATTATGCACTGAGAGTACACTAAATATTGAATATTCAGTTTAACACCGACATAAATGTTGTTTTTCCACTCAAAATCATTAATACAACAATTCATTAACGGAGAAAACCACACTTATCAATGTATTCTGAATGCCTCTTTTTGCACACATGCTGCACTAAATGTGTCCACCAGAGGGCACTAAAGTGCAGCACTTCTCCCATTCTTTTTTTATCTGCAATAAAATGTGGAGATTTTGTTGATTAGATTTAAAAAATAAGCTGCATCGTCTAATTTTTTATCTTAGCAGGTGCATTTTTTGCCCCCGATTAAAAAATAAAGGTATGTATTCTAGTGAATAAATCTAAACATTTGGCTTTGTTTTCACTGCTGCTTATGGGAAATGTGTCGCTTTCAATGTCTTAAAAATACCCTCCAAATATTTAGTAAATTATTGTACTGAAAAAAACCTTAAATTCCATCTTTAAGAACGAAAAAATGTATAATTATAATAACTTACGTCTCTGCTGCCGGTCGGTAAGGCGACCATTTTGGCTCTTCGAGGGAAATTGGACAAACAAACAACATATCATTGGAACCACTGGATTCAGGGTATATTTAGGATATAAAACAATATTATGCACCGAGAGTACACTAAATATTGAATATTCAGTTTAACACCGACATAAATGTTGTTTTTCCACTCAAAATCACTAATACAACAATTCATTAACGGAGAAAACCACACTTATCAATGTATTCTGAATGCCTCTTTTTGCACACATGCTGCACTAAATGTGTCCACCAGAGGGCACTAAGGTGCAGCACTTCTCCCGTTCTTTTTTTTATCGGCAATAAAATGTGGAGATTTTGTTGATTAGATTTAAAAAATAAACTGCATCGTCTAATTTTTTTATCTTAGCAGGTGCATTTTTTGCCCACGATTAAAAAATAAAAGTATGTATTCTAGTGAATAAATCCAAACATTTGGCTTTGTTTTCACTGCTGCTTATGGGAAATGTGTCGCTTTCAATGTCTTAAAAAGCCCCTTTACAAATATTTAGTAAATTATTGTGCTGGAAAAAAAAACTTAAATTCCGTCTTTAAGAATAAAAAAATGTATAAATATAATAATTTACTAAAGCTACGAACTATGGGAGACCGGGCTTTCTACTCCGCCGCTACCAGTCTGTGGAATGCTCTCCCTGACCACCTGAGGGCACCACAGACTGTGTATGCTTTTAAAAAAGGCTTAAAAACCCTTCTTTTTAAAATAAAAAAAAAGTTTTTATATATATGCATACTAGTTCTAGCTATTAGGCTGTGCTAGTTTTTATTTTTTTTAAATTATCTTTTTATTATAATTTTTTTTCAATACACTGTAGCACTTTGAGGTTGTTTGCTCAATGTAAAGTGCTTTTTACAAATAAAATCTATTATTATTATTATTATTATCATTATCGGAGAAAAACACACTTATCAATGTATTCTGAATGCCTCTTTTTGCACACATGCTGCACTAAATGTGTCCACCAGAGGTCACTAAAGCGCATTACTTCTACCGTTCTTTTCTATCGGCAATAAAATGTTGAGATTTTGTTGATTAGATTTAAAAAATAAGCTGCATCGTCTAATTTTTATCTTAGCAGGTGCATTTTCGCCCCCAATTTTAAAATTAAAAATATGTATTTTAGTGAATAAATCTAAACATTTGGCTTTGTTTTCACTGCTGCTTATGGGAAATGTGTCGCTTTCAATGTCTTAAAAACCCCCTTTACAAATATTTAGTAAATTATTGTGCTGAAAAAAAACCCATAAATTCCGTCTTTAAGAATAAATAAAAATAAAAAAATGTAATAACTTACTAAAGCTACGAACTATGGGAGACCGGGCTTTCTGCTCCGCCGCTCCCAGTCTGTGGAATGCTCTCCCTGACCACTTGAGGGCACCACAGACTGTGGATGCTTTTAAAAAAGGCTTAAAAACCCTTCTTTTTAAAAAATCTTTTTTAAAAAATATATATATATATGCATACTAGTTCTAGCTATTAGGCTGTGCTAGTTTTTTTTTTGTTTTTTTTATTATCTTTTTATTAGTATTATTATTTTTTAATACACTGTAGTACTTTGAGGTTGTTTGCTCAATGTAAAGTGCTTTCTACAAATAAAATCTATTATTATTATCATTATCGGAGAAAAACACTTATCAATGTATTCTGAATGCCTCTTTTTGCACACAGGCTGCACTAAAAGTGTCCACCAGAGGTCACTAAAGTGCAGCACTTCTCCCATTCTTTTTTTTATCGGCAATAAAATGTGGAGATTTTGTTGATTAGATTTAAAAAATAAACTGCATCGTCTAATTTTTTATCTTAGCAGGTGCATTTTTTGCCCCCGATTAAAAAATAAAAGTATGTGTCGCTTTCAATGTCTTAAAAAGCCCCTCCAAATATTTAGTAAATTATTGTGCTGAAAAAAACCCTTAAATTCCGTCTTTAAGAATAAAAAAAATTTATAAATATAATAATTTACTAAAGCTACGAACTATGGGAGACCGGGCTTTCTGCTCCGCCGCTACCAGTCTGTGGAATGCTCTCCCTGACCACCTGAGGGCACCACAGACTGTGGATGCTTTTAAAAAAGACTTAAAAACCCTTCTTTTAAAAAAAAAACTTTTTTTTTTATATAGATATATGCATACTAGTTCTAGCTATTAGGCTGTGCTATTTTTTGTTTTTTGTTTTTTTATTATCTTTTTATTTTTTTATTTTTTTTTAATACACTGTAGCACTTTGAGGTTGTTTGCTCAATGTAAAGTGCTTTTTACAAATAAAATCTATTATTATTATTATTATCATTATCGGAGAAAAACACACTTATCAATGTATTCTGAATGCCTCTTTTTGCACAAATGCTGCACTAAATGTGTCCACCAGAGGTCACTAAAGTGCAGCACTTCTCCCATTCTTTTTTTATCGGCAATAAAATGTTGAGATTTTGTTGATTAGATTTAAAAAATAAACTGCATCGTCTAATTTTTTATCTTAGCAGGTGCTTTTTTTGCCCCTGATTAAAAAATAAAAGTATGTGTCGCTTTCAATGTCTTAAAAACCCCCTTTACAAATATTTAGTAAATTATTGTGCTGAAAAAAACCCCATGAATTCCGTCTTTAAGAATAAAAAAATGTATAAATGTAATAACTTACTAAAGCTACGAACTATGGGAGACCGGGCTTTCTGCTCCGCCGCTCCCAGTCTGTGGAATGCTCTCCCTGACCACCTGAGGGCATCACAGACTGTGGATGCTTTTAAAAAAAGACTTAAAAACCCTTCTTTTTAAAAAATCCTTTTTTTTTATATATGCATACTAGTTCTAGCTATTAGGCTGTGCTAGTTTTTTTTAGTTTTTTTAAATTATCTTTTTATTTATTTATTTTTTTTAATACACTGTAGCACTTTGAGGTTGTTTGCTCAATGTAAAGTGCTTTTTACAAATAAAATCTATTACTATTATTATTATCATTATCGGAGAAAAACACACTTATCAATGTATTCTGAATGCCTCTTTTTGCACACATGCTGCACTAAATGTGTCCACCAGAGGTCACTAAAGTGCAGCACTTCTCCCAGTCTTTTTTTATCGGCAATAAAATGTTGAGATTTTGTTGATTAGATTTAAAAAATAAACTGCATTGTCTAATTTTTTATCTTAGCAGGTGCATTTTTTGCCCCCGATTAAAAAATAAAAGTATGTGTCGCTTTCAATGTCTTAAAAATCCCCTTTACAAATATTTAGTAAATTATTGTGCTGAAAAAAAAACTTAAATTCCGTCTTTAAGAATAAAAAAATGTATAAATGTAATAACTTACTAAAGCTACGAACTATGGGAGACCGGGCTTTCTGCTCCGCCGCTCCCAGTCTGTGGAATGCTCTCCCTGACCACCTGAGGGCACCACAGACTGTGGATGCTTTTAAAAAAGGCTTAAAAACCCTTCTTTTTAAAAAATCTTTTTTTTTTTATATATATGCATACTAGTTCTAGCTATTAGGCTGTTCTAGTTTTTATTTTTAATTTTTTTTTTAAATTATCTTTTTATTTTTTTATTATTTTTCAATACACTGTAGCACTTTGAGGTTGTTTGCTCAAAGTAAATTGATTTTTACTAATAAAATCTATTATTATTATTATTATCATTATCGGAGAAAAACACACTTATCAATGTATTCTGAATGCCTCTTTTTGCACACATGCTGCACTAAATGTGTCCACCAGAGGTCACTAAAGTGCAGCACTTCTCCCATTCTTTTTTTATCGGCAATAAAATGTTGAGATTTTGTTGATAAGATTTAAAAAATAAACTGCATTGTCTAATTTTTTATCTTAGCAGGTGCATTTTTTGCCCCCGATTAAAAAATAAAAGTATGTGTCGCTTTCAATGTCTTAAAAAGCCCCTCCAAATATTTAGTAAATTATTGTGCTGAAAAAAACCCCTTAAATTCCGTCTTTAAGAATTAAAAAAAATGTATAAATGTAATAACTTACTAAAGCTACGAACTATGGGAGACCGGGCTTTCTGCTCCGCCGCTACCAGTCTGTGGAATGCTCTCCCTGACTACCTGAGGGCACCACAGACTGTGGATGCTTTTAAAAAAGACTTAAAAACCCTTCTTTTTAAAAAAATCTTTTTTTTTTAAATATATATATATATGCATACTAGTTCTAGCTATTAGGCTGTGCTATTTTTTTTTTATTATATATTTTTTTAAATTTTTTTTTTTTAATACACTGTAGCACTTTGAGGTTGTTTGCTCAATGTAAAGTGCTTTCTACAAATAAAATCTATTATTATTATCATTATCGGAGAAAAACACTTATCAATGTTTGACAAAAACAAGAAAGTTTGATCATATTACGCCTATACTGGCTCACTTGCACTGGCTTCCTGTGCACTTAAGATGCGACTTTAAGGTTTTACTACTTACGTATAAAATATTACACGGTTTAGCTCCAGCCTATCTCGCCGATTGTATTGTACCATATGTCCCGACAAGAAATCTGCGTTCAAAGAACTCCGGCTTATTAGTGATTCCCAGAGCCAAAAAAAAGTCTGCGGGCTATAGAGCGTTTTCTATTCGGGCTCCAGTACTCTGGAATGCCCTCCCGGTAACAGTTAGAGATGCTACCTCAGTAGAAGCATTTAAGTCCCATCTTAAAACTCATTTGTATAATCTAGCCTTTAAATAGACCCCCCCTTTTTTAGACCAGTTGATCTGCCGTTTCTTTTCTTTTCTCCTCTTCTCCCCTGTCCCTTGCGAGGGGGAGTCGCATAGGTCCGGTGGCCATGGATGAAGTGCTGGCTGTCCAGAGCCGGGACCCCGGGTGGACCACTAGCCTGTGCATCGGTTGGGGACATCTCTGCGCTGCTGACCCGTCTCCGCTCGGGATGGTTTCCTGTTGGCCCCGCTGTGGACTGGACTCCCGCTGATGTGTTGGATCCACTGTGGACTGGACTTTCACAATGTTATGTCAGACCCACTCGACATCCGTTGCTTTCGGTCTCCCCTAGAGGGGGGGGGTTACCCACATATGCGGTCCTCTCCAAGGTTTCTCATAGTCATTCACCGACGTCCCACTGGGGTGAGTTTTTCCTTGCCCGTATGTGGGCTCTGTACCGAGGATGTCGTTGTGGCTTGTACAGCCCTTTGAGACACTTGTGATTTAGGGCTATATAAATAAACATTGATTGATTGATTGATTGAATGTATTCTGAATGCCTCTTTTTGCACACATGCTGCACTAAATGTGTCCACCAGAGGTCACTAAAGTGCAGCACTTCTCCCATTCTTTTTTTATCGGCAATAAAATGTGGAGATTTTGTTGATTAGATTTAAAAAATAAACTGCATTGTCTAATTTTTTATCTTAGCAGGTGCATTTTTTGCCCCCGATTAAAAAATAAAAGTATGTGTCGCTTTCAATGTCTTAAAAACCCCCTCCAAATATTTAGTAAATTATTGTGCTGAAAAAAAAACCTTAAATTCCGTCTTTAAGAATAAAAAAAATGTATAAATGTAATAACTTACTAAAGCTACGAACTATGGGAGACCGGGCTTTCTGCTCCGCCGCTCCCAGTCTGTGGAATGCTTTCCCTGACCACCTGAGGGCACCACAGACTGTGGATGCTTTTAAAAAAGGCTTAAAAACCCTTCTTTTTAAAAAAATCTTTTTTTTTAAATATATATATATATGCATACTAGTTCTAGCTATTAGGCTGTGCTATTTTTGTTTTGTTTTTTTTATTATCTTTTTATTTTTTTTTTATTTTTTTTAATACACTGTAGCACTTTGAGGTGGTTTGCTCAATGTAAAGTGCTTTCTACAAATAAAATCTATTATTATTATCATTATCGGAGAAAAACACTTATCAATGTATTCTGAATGCTTCTTTTTGCACACATGCTGCACTAAATGTGTCCACCAGAGGTCACTAAAGCGCAGTACTTCTCCCGTTCTTTTTTGTCGCCAATAAAATGTTGAGATTTTGTTGATTCGATTTTAAAAATGAGTTGCATCGTGTAATTTTTATCTTAGCAGGTGCATTTTCGCCCCCAATTTTAAAATAAAAAATATGTATTTTAGTGAATAAATCTAAACATTCGGCTTTGTTTTCACAAGCACAACTGTTGCGGGGGGAAAAGGTGACGTAACGGCAGTCAAGCACAGTGAAAAGTCGGCCAGGTAGTAGAACCACTTCACATGCTTTTATTTCAGCACCCAGAAGAAAAAAAATAAAAATAATTAAAAACATCTTGATTTATTATACATGTACAACATAAGTACACAAACTCTCTTTGTTCAACCGTGAAAGTGGGTCTGCTTCCGGTTTTTTTTTCCCGCAAAAAAAAGACAACAACAAACATAAACAACAGGACGGGTGGGGGGTGGGGTGGGAAGTGTGCTTACTTTTTTTTTTTTTAGTGAAGATGAATTTTCCACGGCGGCAAAACAAAAGAAAGAAAGAAGAGTGACAACAACGGGCAGAGGAATGGAAAGTGTCGACAACAAGAGTCAATTAGTAGCACCGGACCTCGTTGAGTTGCTTTTTTTTAGCACCTTGACATGTTGTTGTTGTGTAAAATGCGACCCTTTTTTCCTTTTGAGAAAAGAAAGAAAAAAAAATTGGCGGTGACTTCTTGTTATGAGGTCGCCATCTTCATGAAGATGCGCCTTCCGTCGGTCTAATTTCACAACAAGGAGACACACGTCACACTTTTTACAATTTATTCAACACCAGAAAAATGGTACATATCATTTGTTGTTTCTTAAAAGTCCTTCCGCAGCAAGTTTTTTTTCTCTCTCTCGCTCAAACTCCAAAAAAAAGGGGGGGTGACATTTTACACAAATATGTTCTTGTTGCCGTGGGGACTTTTTTTTTTTCTCTCGTTTCTTTGCTTTTTTGGCTTTTTTTTAAAAAGTGTCTTTGTGGAGTAGAAGGTCCCGAAACGTCTTGAGTGGTTTAAAAAAAAAGGAGAAAAAAAAAACGTGGGGACCAAATGGCGGCCGAATGAGTTTTGAATGCATGGAAAAGAGGATTTAAGAGATGACTGCGAGAAAAAAAAGCAACAATGTCATGTCCATATTTCTTCTTCCTTTTTTTTCCTGTTTTTTTTCTACAAGAAGCAAACTGGGCCAACTTCGACGCCAAATTCCTGATCAGGGGCACCAACATCCATAGGAGCAATGTCAATGATTGGCAGGCGGGACGTTTTCGATGTCTTGTAGTCGATGACCGTCTTGCCCCAGGAGCCAGTGTGTGACTGCGGACACAAAGAAGGTCAGAAACATTTATTCAGTATTTTTTTTAACTTTAGAAAGTTACATGGCGCCAAAAAACATGACGCCAAAAAACATTAAAAAAAAAAGATGGGAAGTCCTCAAAGGCTTATTTTGAAAATGTAATTATAATAAATAATAATAAAAATAATAGATTTTATTTGTAGAAAGCACTTTACATTGAGCAAACAACCTCAGAGTGCTACAGTGTATTGAAAAAAAATAAAAATAATGAAAAGATAATTAAAAATAAATAAAAACTAGAACAGCCTAATAGCTAGAACTAGTATGCATATATCTAAAAAAAGAAGGGTTTTTAAGCCTTTTTTAAAAGCATCCACAGTCTGTGGTGCCCTCAGGTGGTCAGGGAGAGCATCCCACAGACTGGGAGCGGCGGAGCAGAAAGCCCGGTCTCCCATAGTTCGTAGCTTTAAGTAAGTTATTTCTTTTATCATTTTTTTTTTTTTATTGGAAAAAAAAGAAAAATAATAAAAAGGTAATTTAAAAAAAACTAAAAAAAAAATAAAAATAGAACAGCGTAATAGCTAGAACTAGTATGCATTTATCTATAAAAAGGCTTTTTAAAAAAAAAAAAGAAAAAAAAGAAGGGTTTTTAAGCCTTTTTTAAAAGCATCCACAGTCTGTGGTACCCTCAGGTGGTCAGGGAGAGCATTCCACAGACTGGGAGCGGCGGAGCAGAAAGCCCGGTCTCCCATAGTTCGTAGCTTTAGTAAGTTATTACATTTATACATTTTTTTATTCTTAAAGACGGAATTCATGGGGTTTTTTTCAGCACAATAATTTACTAAATATTTGTAAAGGGGGTTTTTAAGACATTGAAAGCGACACATACTTTTATTTTTTAATCAGGGGCAAAAAAAGCACCTGCTAAGATAAAAAATTAGACGATGCAGTTTATTTTTTAAATCTAATCAACAAAATCTCAACATTTTATTGCCGATAAAAAAAGAATGGGAGAAGTGCTGCACTTTAGTGACCTCTGGTGGACACAGAGGTCACTAAAGCCCGGTCTCCCACTTTTATGTTTATAGATGATATGCTATCGATTGTTGTGTTCCCTAATTTGAGTGACCTGGACATAATCTGGACTGTACATAAATGCTTATTTTTGAAAATGTCAATTTTGTTTATAAATGATATGCAATCTGTTGTGTTCCCTAATTTTTCAGTGTACATGGGATGAAGGTGTGTGTTGGACATTATCTGGACTGGACCTGGTTTTAAAAACCCTTTGAACAAATCTAATTTCGTTGACAACCTGGTCTGGTGAAGATAAGGTCCTTTTTTTGGGAAAAATAAAATAAAATTAAAGCTGCAAGCAGCGATGGACGGGACCGACTTTAAAGGCTCATAAAATCCAAACCGGAGCACTAATTAAAACTCTTTCATCAACTTTTAATCAGAAGGGTTCAATCTGTCTCCTGTGCTAATTTGAAGCCGACACGACAAACACGCTCAGAAGAGATCATTTTTGAAAAAAGGTGACCGGTTTTTACAAAACTTTTGTTTTGAAGGGGGAATTGCCAACTTCTTGTTGATTTTTGCTGAAGGATGCCAGTGTAGGAAATCTAGGTCTAAGTGAGACCTACATAGAGGTTTTTGTTTCATGTCTCTACGACATTCCTACTGGGAGTTACAGGCAGTTTTGTCTGTGTTTTCTTCCTAGGGGGCGCCAGAGCGCAATTTTGAGTTTTGGGGTTTGTTTTTTTGACTAGATCGCAATTTTCGCCAGTCCTGATGTGTGTGTCAAATATGGTGAGTTTTGAAGCATGTTAAGCGGGTCAAATTACAGCTCAAAGAGGCAAAGGTGACTGTTTTTACTAAACTTTTGTTTTGAAGGGGGAATTGCCAACTTCCTGTTGATTTTTGCTGAAGGATGTCAGTGTATGAAATCTAGGCCTAAGTGAGACCTACATAGAGGTTTTTGTTTCATGTCTCTACGACATTCCTACTGGGAGTTACAGGCAGTTTTTGTCTGTGTTTTCTTCCTAGGGGGCGCTAGAGCGCAATTTTGAGTTTTGGGGTTTTTTGTTTTTTTTATTAGATCGCATTTTTCGCCAGTCCTGATGTGTGTGTCCAATTTGGTGAGTTTTGAAGCATGTTAAGCGGGTCAAATTACAGCTCAAAGAGGCAAAGGTGACTGTTTTTACTAGACTTTTGTTTTGAAGGGGGAATTGCCAACTTCCTGTTGATTTTTGCTGAAGGATATCAGTGTATGAAAAAACAGGGAGTCCGTTTACCCAACTTTTGATTTTTTTTGTCCTTACAAGGCCTTCGAACCTTGTATTTTTTACTTCTTAGGTAAATTTGACCTAAGTGAGACCTACATAGAGGTTTTTGTTTCATGTCTCTACGTTATTCCTACTGGAAGTTACAAGCAGTTTTGTCTGTGTTTTCTTCCTAGGGAGCGCAATTTTGAGTTTTGGGGTTTGGTTTTTTGATTAGATCGCAATTTTTGCCAGTCCTGATGTCTTTCTGCCGCCTTGGAGTCACGCGGGGGCCAAACGTGCGTGGGGGACTTACCGTGCAGCCGTCCTCGTTGACGTTGTATGTGAAGCGGCTGTTGCCCTCGGCTCTGATCTCCACGTCGTTGGAGCCCTGGAGGAGCAGGGCCTTCTTGAGGTTGCCGGAGGCCGAGTCCATGTAGGCGATGCTGTTCTTGCAGTGGTACGTGACGTTCTGGGAGGCCTGGTTGGCCATCAGACGCATGAAGGTCATCTGGATGCTGACATCCTCGGCGTCAGCTCCGTCGCTGCCATACTGGAACTGCGTGGGGGGGGGGGGGGGGGGGGACACGGGCGTGAGCGGGGTGGGGGGAAACTGGCTGGCGCCACGGTTCAAAAGAGTCCTCTCTCACCTGGAATCCACCGGTCATGGACTCGCTGAACCAGACGTGCTTCTTGTCTCTGGGGTTCTTGCTGCGGTACCAGTTCTTCATGGGGATGGTGGACTGGCTGGCGTGGATGCAGGTCTCGCCGGTCTCCATGTTGCAGTGGACCTTGATGGCATCCAGAGAGGATCCCTGGTTGGGGTCCACCCAGTAGGCGCCTAGAGGAGACGGGACGAAAGTAAGACGGCTATCGAGGAGTTCTCTGTTATTAGGCCAAGAATCAAAGTTGTTATGAATTATTGACCTTTTTTTATTATTTTTATTTTAAATTTTATTTTTATTTTTTCTGACCTTTTGGATCACCAAATATTTTAGTGGGATTTTTTTTTTTTTTTACTGTTTTACCTCAAAAAATAATAATGACTTAAAATCAAAGTTGTTATGAATTATTGACCTATTCAGGGCTCCAATTACTTAAAAATATAATAATATAAATTATAAATAATTTTTATTTTACTTTTTTATTTTATTTTAATTTTTTAACTATCTGCCCTTTTGGATCACCAAATATTTTAGTGGGATTTTTTTTTTTTTTTTACTGTCTTAGCTCAAAAAATAATAATGAATTAAAATCAAAGTTGTTATGAATTATTGACCTATGCAAGGCTCCAATTACTTAAAAATATAATAATATAAATTATAAATAATTTTTATTTTAATTTTTAATTTTTAATTTTATTTTAATTTTTTAACTGTCTGCTTTTTTGGATCACCAAATATTTTAGTGGGATTTTTTTTTTACTGTTTTACCGCAAAAAATAACAATGACTTAAAATCAAAGTTGTTATGAATTATTGACCTATTCATGGCTCCAATTACTTAAAAACTATCGAAAATATTTCAAAGTGGAATATTTTTTGGGGAAATTATTGCATATTTGGTGTGTTTGCCACATGAAAAACTAAGTTTTCTTTGACAAAAAGGGCGTACAACAAACAAAAAAAACACATAAAAGTAATAAAAAATGTATAATCGAGGGATGGATCTGAAATTAATCTGGAGATTTAAGTGTTAAAAGTAAAAATTAAAAAAAAGAATAAAAAAAATGTATGACTTTTTAATGAGATCCCTAAAAAAAAATGTTCACGTTTCATGTGTCAGGTAAACCGCGACGAATGGGGGCCATATGAATCGTCTTCCTACTGCAGGTACAACAAATGGCAAAGAGCTCTTGTCATTTAAAGGATCTTTGACCATCCATTGCCACTCACCGCTCTTCCACTCGGGGTGGCTCATCCTGAGGTCGCGGCACATGCGGGCGGGGCTCTTCTGGGTGCCGTCGGGGCTGCGGAGCTTCTCGATCCTGCTGGTCAGAGACTCCAGAGTGGAGTCCACCTCCATGTCGCGATCGCGCAGCACGTTGGGGTCGTCGGCGCGGTAGAAGCCGCCACGGAAGGGATCGGGGGCTTTCTCCTGAATGGGACTGCTGATGAAGTCGAATCCACCGCCGGGGGCACCGGGGGGTCCGGCAGGGCCGGGGGGTCCAGCAGGTCCCTGCATGACACAATTAAGCACTTAAAAAAACCTTAAACATTCAAAGTGGACGTTTAAGAGCCTGGGAAAACCTTACAGCAGTTCCCATCTCTCCGTTGCGGCCACGAGGTCCAGGGGGTCCGATGGGTCCGGGGATACCGTTCATGCCATCCTTTCCGGGGTTGCCGTTAGATCCAGCAGGTCCCTATGAAGCAAGAGCCGTATTATCCCACTGGCTGAAAATGTGACAACATCTCCTGAGGACACCGCAGATTTTAGGGCTGATTGTACTTACTCTTGGCCCAGAGGGTCCAGAGACTCCAGCGGGTCCTCTCTCTCCAGAAACTCCCTGGAGACCGAAGAAGGCATCGGTTCACAACAGCTCACAACAAGCCAGACTCAACTTAAGAGTCCAAGCAGCACTGAAACTCACATGAGGTCCAGGCAGACCACTCATGCCGGTGAATCCTCTGTGTCCCTTGTGTCCTCTCTCTCCGGCCTCGCCGGCCTCTCCTCTGTCTCCCTGAGCTCCAGCAGGGCCCTTCAGGACAGAACAAGAGATGTGAAGCTGACCGTCCAGTACAGGTTCTTACAAACACGATCGAGGAGCGAGAAACGTACAGCAGGACCACGGGCGCCAGCGGAACCAGAAGGACCAGCGGGACCAGCGGGACCCTAACAAAAGAGATGAAGTTGAAATATCAGACCCCTGGACAGGTCAGGGAGATTAGAGAGTAAGGGCGGGACATACAGACTCTCCACGATCGCCACTCTTGCCAGATGGGCCAACAGCACCGGGGGCTCCGGGGCCACCAGAAGGTCCTGGGGGTCCAGCAATACCACTCTCACCACGGTTTCCCTATGAGAGAGCACTTTTAGTAAGGCAGCGCCTGCAAATGGCCAAAAGAGTCCATTTGAACAGAAAAAGCTTACCTTGGCGCCAGCGGCTCCATCGCGACCGGGTGCACCATCGTGTCCCTGAGATCCCTGTGGGAGAGCGGCCGTGTTTGATGAGTTTGCTCAGGCACCAGAATTCATCAAATGTATTTAACCAGAAAGGGTTTGAACTGGCGACACCTCGTACCTCACGACCGGCCTCTCCGTGAGCACCAGACAGTCCAGGAGGTCCAGCGGGTCCGGGGGCTCCACGCTCGCCAACAGGTCCACCGGGTCCCTGCTTTCCAGGCTCACCCTGAATCGGCGTAAAAGGAAAGAGTCACGAGGAAGGTTTGAGGAGAGCTTTAAGAATCATGTGCGCTAATGAGGCTCTCAGTGGCCCCTCGGACAACACTCACAGAAGGACCAGGCAGACCACCGAAACCACGCTCTCCACGCAGTCCAGGGAGACCTACAATACCACGCTGTCCACCAATACCTTGGGGTCCGGGCAGACCGGAGGCACCCTGCAAAGAGAAACAGTCTGGTTCAGTTCAGGTCTATGAACTATAAGCCATACGTTACTTTAAAGAAGACTCACAGGTGCTCCATCGGAACCAGGAGATCCTCTCTCGCCAGAAACTCCGGCAAGTCCCATAGCACCAGGCTCACCGGCGCGACCGGCGGCACCAGTCTCACCACGACCGCCTCTTGGGCCATCTTTGCCAACGGGTCCACCAGGTCCGGCGGGTCCAGCAGCTCCCTAGCAGAGACACGGAGAGGTATCAACACAAGGTTGCTGATGCCGAAGCTTTGCGGATTCCAACAGCGGAAGACACGTACAGAGGGTCCAGCGGGTCCAACTCTTCCAGCAGGTCCAGGGTGACCAGTACCACCCTAACACAGAGGAGGTGCAGGGTGATCATTGCTAGTCCACATTGCGACATCTCACAAAGCTAGTCCAGATACTTACAGGGGCTCCAGCACCACCACGGGCACCCTTGGCTCCACCTGGTCCAGCAGGTCCCTGTGCACCCAAGTGTTTGAAGATGAAACTACCAGCACAATCTTTGGATAGTGTCGGTTTGATTGAATCGCAAGTCCACCCACCTGAGGTCCAGCAGCTCCAACAGGTCCGCCGGGTCCGGGTGCACCACCCTCTCCCTTGGGTCCAGTATCACCACTCTCTCCCTTGGCACCAGGCTGACCATCAGCACCCTGAATTTGGAGAACAAGGCATAAGCACAAAGTCCACCAGACAGAGCTTTTGTCAGGGGATATGGAGTGGTGGACAAAGTCAGGTTCTTACAGGAGGTCCGGCAAATCCAGCAGCTCCATTAGGGCCAGCCTCTCCACGCTCACCCTGTTGGCATGAGAAGCGAGGTGATCCTCAGTCATCACAATGTACAGTTTTTTAGCAGTTGCGGATGAAGAAGAACTTACAGGGGAACCACGGGCGCCGGTGGGTCCAACAGCTCCGACGGGGCCAGGCTCACCCTAACAGCACAATGAAAAGGAGATCAGACGACAAGCCGTTAGAAGAGTTGATTCTGTTTGGATTGTGACCTCAAGTTGAAGGATCTAACCATCCTTTCATTTCGGATGGCAAAGTGTGGTCATTGTGGACCACTCCCAGCTGAGATAGGCCCAGAGGTGGGATACACCTGGACAACCAAATTAAAATAAAGGGGTCTTACCTTCTCACCCTGAGAACCAGAAGGTCCGGGGGATCCAATAGCGCCAGACATACCACGGACGCCATCTTTGCCTAGGGCGCCATCGCCTCCCTTAACACCGCCATCACCCTGAGGGAAGCAGGTTCACAAGTCGCGATGTTACGAATGGACAGGGAAGTAAAACGTTTGAAAAAGGGATTAAGGAAATGACTCTTACTCTCTCTCCCTTGACGCCAGGCAGACCAGAAGCTCCACGCTCGCCGGGCATTCCCTGCATACCGGGGCTTCCTGCGGCACCGTTGGCACCGCCGGCACCAGGCTCTCCCTGCACACACGTAAACAGAACCGCCTCATTGAGCCGTGGCACCGACCGCTAACAGAACAAGTCAATCTTATCTGGGTTCAAGGTTGAATCATTTCGAAATAAGCAGTGAATTTCTGGTAGCCTCAACAGCAGGATCAGGGTCGGGATGCTTTACTATTGTCCATTCTTTAACATGTACGAGACACATAAGAACTGAAATGACATTTTGGGCACAGTCCCACTAAGATGGGTGTAGTGGAGTTGTGTTCATAGGTCTGGGGTCGTTCTGCATGCTATGCAAGCAAAGTTCGACTTCCAGGTGTCGTTGAGGAGGGAGGGAAGGTCAAAAGCTTTGTTAGCAGTTAGCTTGGTAGTTATTTTGCTATACATGTTTTTCCATCAGCTAATCTTCAAATGTATTGTGATGTTTTACAAAGTCCAACTAAATACAAATATTAGCTCTAGGGATGTCTAAAGCTTTGAGGGTTAGGGTTAGGGTTAGGGTTAGGGCACTAAAGGAGCTCATTTCTAGCGGCATATGAAATGTTTAAGGTGATTTTTTTTCAAAGAGTTTCTCAGACGTACCTTAGGTCCATCGTTACCAGAGGGGCCATTAGAACCACGGGGCCCGTTTGGGCCAGGGGCACCAGTAGAACCACGCTCACCAGGGAAACCTCTGTCGCCCTGGAAGAGAAAAGACACATCAGTCAGGAGCGTTGGCTAAGTAGACCCAAGGAACCAGGTTTACCGGGCATACAGGATACTCACTCTAGATCCGGATGGCCCGGCAGGTCCAACCTCGCCGGCAACACCCTGACGGGAAAACAAACAGTTACCAATCAACATGGTCCTAAAATGTAAAAACCAAGGCTGACTTTGAATTCTCTGTGACGCTTACCTGCTCGCCGGGCTTGCCAGTCTCACCAGTAGCACCTTGGGGTCCGGGAAGACCCTGTACGAGGAAGAGAAGCAACGCATTGGCACATCTGCAAAGATATACTAACCAAAGAACAAATATGTCCAGAGATATTCTCTGAACCCACCTGGAATCCGCTGGATCCAGCGGGACCCTGATCTCCCTTCTCTCCAGCAGGTCCCTGAAGAAGAAGACCAGAACACCAAGCGTTCAGAGACTTTTCCGCCTGTTTGTTTTAGCGCTTGTAAAAAAAAAAGTCAGATGAAATCAAAAAGATACGCACACCGGGGCCGGAAGGTCCAGGAGCACCAATGTCACCATCTTTGCCGGGGGCACCCTGAGAAGGAGAGAAGAGTCGACTTTCATTAGCTTCGACAGGGCAATATTTTTCCACCTTTAAGGCGTGAAACTATGGCAGCACTTACAACGGGGCCACCAGCGCCAGCGGGACCTTTCTCTCCACCCTTGCCGTTCTCACCCTGAACAAGAGGACAAAAAAACGTCAGCCAGTGAGGGGGATCTTTAGTTTTACGTTTCAGACTTTTCAGAGTCTCGCACTCACAGTAAGTCCCTTGGGTCCGGGGAATCCCATAATTCCTGGCTGTCCTCTGGTTCCAGTGGAGCCAGCAGGTCCGGAGCGTCCATCTTGTCCAGCAGGACCCTAAGGATTATGAGAACATAATGAGAATGTGCTCCACTGAGTGCTAAAGGGTGTCAATTCGGACTTACAGCGGGTCCAGCTTTGCCATCAGCGCCAGAGCTTCCAGGGCTACCAGTCATACCCTGTGGAGAGATACCGTTTAGAGAGTGTCCATGCTGGATCATCTACCTGAAAGAACACATAGCAAAACCCACCTTGGATCCAGGGGCACCGGGAGCGCCAGTATTTCCGGTCTCACCGGTGGCTCCCTGAGGTCCCAATGGGCCGGGGGCACCGCGCTCACCAGGGGCTCCCTATCACACAAGAGGTAGCAGGTTGAGAATGCCCGTCAAGTCTTGATCACGCTGAAGGCGATTTGCCAACTCACCTTTCCACCAGCAGCTCCATCAGATCCAGGGAAACCACGAGCACCAGGACCGCCCTGGGAGAAGAAACACACCACGTGACTGCGGGCCCATCAGAGTTTGCCGCTCTTGACGGGGCAGCAACTTACACGCTCTCCAGCAGGTCCACGGGGTCCACCAACACCGGGCTCTCCACGGGCTCCTCTCTTGCCCTCCTCACCGGAGTTGCCAGGAAGTCCCTGAACTCCAGCGGGGCCCTAAAGAGAGAGAACGCCGAATCAGTCATTGCTGTGTCACCCAATAGGAAGACGAATCTGTGCATGTGCTTACAGTCTCTCCCTTGACACCATGCTCTCCCTTAGGACCAGAGGGACCTGGGTCACCCTGAGGACAGAAACACACACCATTAGCATCGTACACGAGCCAAAACCGAAAGTTGTCTTAATCATCTGCAGACGACTCACATTGTTACCCTTGGGACCAACGGCACCGACGGGGCCCACACCTCCAGCAGGTCCACGGGCACCGGGGAAACCGGGAGCACCAGCAATACCAGCGGGACCCTTGGGGAATACGGATGTTACAATAGGTCCTAATGTTGGTTCGGGGGTGCCAAACCTGTCGCGTGGTACTTACAACGGCACCCTTGGCACCGGGATGACCATCAGATCCTGGGGCACCCTGTGGAGGGAGAAAGCACCAACATCACCGTCATGTATTTTTTCTTTATCGAAATGAAGACGAATGTAAAATCTGTTCTATACTCACGGCAGGTCCGGCAGCTCCCTGGGATCCTGGGTTACCAGGCTCACCACGGGCTCCCTGGGGTCCATCGGAACCACGGCCTCCTTGGCCACCAGTCTCTCCCTGTTTCGGGAAAACACATGTAAATAATTGATCAGTTTAGGGATCCTCCACTTTTGTTCTGACACCGCAAAGGTTTCATTCATGATGTCACCAAATCAGTTAGCGCCATCTAGTGGCGTCACACATCACATAAACCTCCACTATGATCACATCCCAGAGTCCTCTGCAATGGATATTTGTCTTTTTGCATTGTAAACTAAGCCAATTAAAAGTCATCTTTGGGGTGGTTTACCTTCACTCCAGCACCACCAGGGAATCCAGGGGGTCCAGCAGGTCCAGTAGATCCCTGGAGCATAAAGACAAATGATGTGAGCAGAGAATCACTGATGTGGAACTGGATGATGTCATTTTTTTGTGGCTGTGCTCACTCCTGACAGGTGAAATGACAAATACTCACAGGGGGTCCGCCAGGGCCAGAGTTGCCATCGTTGCCGCGAGCACCCTGCACAGGGAGCATTTAAGTATGAAGTTGGTCTGGGGATACTTATGGTATATATGGGGTCTTGGTGTGTGATGCTTACAGCGGGGCCAGCAGGTCCGGGACGGCCTCTCTCACCAGGAAGACCGCGAGCACCCTGGAGAATACGCAGACATAGAGCGCAACATTAGCACGAACACGGGCCAGGGGGGTTGATTCTGTCAGTCGGATTGTGGACCCACCATGGCTCCGGGGACACCGTTCTCTCCAGAAGCACCAGACTCTCCCTGTAGAGAAATGTCAAACGGTTTTACTCACATACAAATAAGCTGAGGGTTATGGTCATCCAGGCGCCCGTTCCTCTCACCTTGGGTCCGGCAGGTCCGCCGTCTCCCTTAGCTCCATCCAAGCCGCTGAAACCCTGCAGACAAAATCATCAGCGTGACGTCAAAACCATCAGGTGCGGCAAAGTGTGGACGTTGCCAACTCACTCTGTGTCCCTTGATGCCGGGGAGTCCGGGGGTTCCGGGGAATCCACGGGTACCCTGCAGCAGGAAGAATTAGGTCAACTGAACGCAGTCCTGAAGGAAGTGTTTTGACTCCATGCCCGGGTCACTCACCTGCAGGCCAGGGGCTCCACGCTCGCCGGGGCGTCCGGCTTTGCCAGCCTCACCCTGTCAACAAACAGAAACCAAGTTAGCATATGCTATATAAGCAAATTTCAAAGTAGATCAATGAACCCCTTACATCATCTCCGTTCTTTCCAAGGGGGCCAGCGGGACCACGGGGACCCATGGGACCCTGCGAAACACAAGAATGTCAGCGTTGAAATGTAGTGTCAAGAACTATAGAGGCTAAGTGATGTGACGCGGGATGGGGCACTCACAGAAGCTCCGGGCTCACCAGGCTCTCCGTGTGGGCCGGTGAAACCCTGAGGACCCTGATAGACAACCACACCAAAAGATTAATGAGAATTTTGCTTTCTAAGAAGCTGACAGCTGTTGAGGGGACACTTACAGCGGCGCCAGGGGGTCCGGGAGAACCACGGGGACCCATTGGGCCCTGTTGATGAAGAAGAACAACAGCGTCAGTACAGCCACTGAGCAAACTAGTCCAGTTTAAGACGCAAAAACAGGTGCTTTCGTACCATGGGACCGGGCAGGTTTTGGGATGGCCCAGACTTGGAATGGTCCACATAGCTCATTTGAGGAGAGTAGTTCTGTCGGGGGGTGGGAGGGAGGAGATGAAGAAGGATTAGTTGCTGGGCTTTGTGGGAGAAATACCTTCATCTCGGTTCTGAAGAGCAGATACCGGAATGGAAGCTTCCAGAGTGCCAAGACATTTCTGAAAATAAGCAAGAGTTTATATCGGGATGGATTGACTTACTCCGCCAAGGCCAGGGGGGCCAGGGGGGCCGGCTGGTCCAGGATAGCCAGGCTGTCCGGGGATTCCATCGTTGCCAGGAGGACCCATGGGACCCTACAACACGTCACGTGGTCTATTAGCAAGTACATTTCATTTGCAACAAAACCAACACTTCATGTAAATCATGTGAATCAAGTGTGCTAAATTGGACTCGGTATGATGCTAAGCTAACACTAGCTTATAATCAACCTTTGACCTTTTGTGTGACCCAATCATCATCACATTCGCGGCACACTAGCTCGACGCTAATGTCGTGTAAACAAGGCAATCGCAAGAACGCACCAAAGTCACGTTAAAAGCGCTAAATTGGCTAAAGTCAACGATCACAATGGGAATCTCGAAACTTACGATGTCTCCTTTGGGGCCAACATCTCCCTTTATTGGCTGAGGGAAGAGGAAAACAAAAGTGAGTCAAGTCTGCGCGTGCGCCACAAATCGTAAGACGTAAGAAGGTCAGCAAAAGGTAAAGTACCTCATCGGGAATCTGGGGTCCTACGGGAGCAGAAGAGGGGGAGAGGGATTAAAAAGGTCACACGCTGTTCACCGCACCAGTTCGACAATCAAGAGTCATGCACGGCAGCTAACGGTCGTACCACAACTGACGTAAACAAGCACCGTATCGGGTCGGTTCTGTGCCTAGCTTTTCGAAAAAAAAGTTCCAGGGCGGACCAAAATATGTCAAAATTAGCACACAAATACTAGGAATGTGTCGAGGGTCACAGACGGGCTTACATGTCATCGCATTTGTCAGGGTTAGGGTTAGGGTTAAGGTTAGGTCCGTAAAAAGTTAACATTATCTTGGCAAACAGGGTACGTCCTTAAGAAGTTCTATACACCCGCCTCCAGAGAGACATAATTACACCCCGCTTGCAGCTACGTGGTGTCCTACCACGCCAACATATCTACACAGGACGTGGAAAAACATTCCAAGGCGGTTTCACACAAAAGTCCCCGGTGGGGGGGGGTGTGTAACGTCTTGCGAGTCCTGGAGACGGCGCCATCGAACGGCTACGGCATAGAGCGGGGAGGTGACGGGAGCGAGGTACCGTCTTCGGGGCAGATGGGACAGCACTCCCCGTCTGGGATGATGGGGTCGGCGCAGTCGGAAGAGTCCTCGCAGATGACCTCGTCGCACATGACAGTGCCACTGTCGCACACGCAGATCTGGCACGGCTCCGGTTTCCACACATCCTTGTCGTTGTACAATTGTCCGTCTAGCGTGCAGCTGCCAAATGTGCCTGGGGGGGGGGGGACAAACACAGGGGTTCAGGTGCGCCACACCAAACCAAAAAAAGAAGACTCAAGTCATGATTGGCGTGACGAAGCTACTTTTATGAATGCAGAGTTTTTTAATTTGTGGTAAAACCTCGTATATAAAGGTTTTTAACGGCATTCCAAACATGGACTTTTATGGTGGAGTCGAGGCCTTGAAGAAAGGAAAAAAAAAAAAAGAGACAGATGTGGCGATACTAAACTTGGCCACCGAGTGGTGCTGTTGCACACCAAAACAAGTCTAGACTTTCAAGCAGCGACGTCACACCTCTGCAATTTTCCATTGTCTCCCTCAACTTTTTTTTTCTTTCTTTTTTCCATCATTTGACTTGACTTTGATTCTAACGTTTATATTAGTCCACTTTGAAGGCAGCGCAGTTCTTATCTACACAGCAACGGAACACCAAGTCACCCCCAATTAAAGACTTTAACCGCCCCTAACCTGTGGACTTTAACGACGTGTCCTGCTTTAAGTCAGATGCTTTGTACTGGAATGTTCTGTTCCTGCTTGCAGAAGTCAGAGAGAGGGGAGATGCAGCTGCGCCCTCCCCCCACCACCCCCACCCCCTTCCTCAGGTTTGACGCGCACTGACGCCAGAAAAGAAGGGAGGACATAAAAAAAACAACAACAATCCAGATGTGCACCGAATGGGCCTCCAAGAGAAGCAAAAAAATGTTCCACAATGACGTGCTCAGCATCCTCTCTCTGGGCTCTGTCCGGTCCTGATGATGCCCCCCCCCCTCAACCCCCATTTTATCCCCCCTTCCATATCAAAGGAATAAAAGTGATAAAGTGATACTCACTGTCATCCTCGCCTTGACCTCTCACCAAAAGCACCGCAGCGCTGAGCAAAAGCGCTAACCGAATATCCACAAAGCTGAACATGTCTAAATATTAGACATGTAGATTCTTTGCGACAGGGTGGGGGTCCTTTTGTGTTTCTCAAACGCCACTCATACACGGTCGGGTCCGGTCTGTGTGTAACTCCAATCCAGACCCCAGCAGAAACTCCCTACTGCCTCAACAAATCACTTAGCTGCGCTTTTATATGCCCCAAACTTTTTTTGCGGTGTTGGGGGGGGTGTGGAGGGTTCAGCCAGAGCCCGCCCCCCCCTACACACACAACCTCCCTTCCAGTGTGCGTAGATGGGCGGGTGTCTGCGAACAGGGGAAGAGAAAACGTTGCATGGTGATGATGGAGGATCATTTGCGCACGTCGACTCTTCGTGTTCGGATGAGTCGGTATCAGATCGATCGAAGCGATCGGGATAGTTCGCATGCACGCAACATGAGGGTTGGGTGTGGGGGGGGGGGGTCTGACGTGTGATGCCACGCTTCTATCTAAGGCAATGAAAGATGGCTGATCCTGTGCGTATTCAAATGCATAACAAGCCCTGATAGTACAAGTGAAAAGCATTAGCACAGTCTCATATTTTGTTTAGACACGTTTATTTCTTTAAAAGATAAAAGAGAAGTACATTTTAAGTTGACATGAAGGAGAAAGAGGACTGGGGGGGGGAGAGAGAGAGAGAAGAAGAAAAAGAAGGAGAAAGAGGGTTGGGGGGAGACAGAGAGAGAGAGAGAGAGAAGAAGAAGAAAAAAGCTGGCAGATCCACAAAGCAGCCTGCTTACAATGTGGACACGTTGCAGCTTTTACATTTTGGACGAGTCTGACCTCTCATTTTCTTCTTCTTTCTGTCTCTCTCGAAAACTGGAAGGGGAAAAAAGAGCGAGATGACGACGAAGAAGAATAAGATAAAAGTATTTGAACATGAAATGTTAGCAGGAAGAAAGTTTGGAATGTTTATTCCTACTTATTTCTTGTAGCGGTCGCAGTAACAGTCAATAGTAGTAGCACTACTAGTCATAGTAGTGGTGGTCGTAGTAACAGTCAATAGTAGTAGTACTACGATTCATAGTAGTGGTGGTCGCAGTAACAGTCAATAGTAGTAGTACTATGAGTCATAGTAGTGGTGGTCGCAGTAACGGTCAATAGTAGTAGTACTATGAGTCATAGTAGTGGTGGTCGCAGTAACAGTCAATAGTAGTAGCACTATGAGTCATAGTAGTGGTGGTCGCAGTAACAGTCAATAGTAGTAGTACTACGAGTCATAGTAGTGGTGGTCGCAGTAACAGTCAATAGTAGTAGTACTATGAGTCATAGTAGTGGTGGTCGCAGTAACGGTCAATAGTAGTAGTACTACGATTCATAGTAGTGGTGGTCGCAGTAACAGTCAATAGTAGTAGTACTACGAGTCATAGTAGTGGTGGTCGCAGTAACAGTCAATAGTAGTAGTACTACTAGTCATGGTAGTGGTGGTCACAGTAACGGTCAATAGTAGTAGTACTACGATTCATAGTAGTGGTGGTCGCAGTAACAGTCAATAGTAGTAGTACTACGAGTCATAGTAGTGGTGGTCGTAGTAACAGTCAATAGTAGTAGTACTACGAGTCATAGTAGTGGTGGTCGTAGTAACGGTCAATAGTAGTAGTACTAGTAGTCATGGTAGTGGTGGTTGCAGTAACAGTCAATAGTAGTTGTACTACGAGTCATAGTAGTGGTGGTCGCAGTAACAGTCAATAGTAGTTGTACTACGAGTCATAGTAGTGGTGGTCGCAGTAACAGTCAATAGTAGTAGTACTACGAGTCATAGTAGTGGTGGTCGCAGTAACAGTCAATGGTAGTAGTACTACGATTCATAGTAGTGGTGGTCGTAGTAACAGTCAATAGTAGTAGTACTACGAGTCATTGTAGTGGTGGTCACAGTAACAGTCAATAGTAGTAGTACTACGATTCATAGTAGTGGTGGTCGTAGTAACAGTCAATAGTAGTAGTACTACGATTCATAGTAGTGGTGGTCGTAGTAATATTAGTATTAGGTAGCAGACTTCATATCAGTAGTATTTTTAACAACACTTATGTTGGTACTGGAATTACTATTGGTATTGTTGCAGTAGTACTGCAAAATATTAGTAAAAGTAGTAGTGGTAGTCACATTGGTAATATCAGTCGTAGAGGTTCCAGTGTAGATGCAGCGGTCATAGTTGTGGAACTAGTAGTATTGCCGGTATTAGGAATGTTAAAAGTAGTACTCATCGCGTTCATACTGGTATTGCTTGTACTATTGTTAGTAGTTACAATAATAGTAGTACAGTAGCAGTAGTGTTGGTGTTTGCGTTTGTAGTTTTACTAATAAAACAGTAGTAGTAGTAGTAGATATTGATGTGGTGATAGTAGTAATGTCTGTAGAAGAAATGTGTAAAAGTAGTACTCATAACAGTAATAGTGATCATACTGGTATTGGTTGTAGTATTGATAATAGTTACAATAATAGTAGTAGCAGTAGTGTTGGTGTTTTTAGTCTTTCTAGTAATACATTTTTAGTAGTAGTCATTGATGTGGTGTTAGTAGTAATATACAGTATGTAGTAGGAATGTGTAAAAGTAGTACTCGTTACAGTAATAGTGTTCATACTGTTATTGGTTGTAGTATTGGTAATAGTTACAATAATAGTAGTAGCAGGAGTGTTAATGTCTGTGTTTGTAGTCTTACTAAAAAACTGTAGTAGTAGTAGTAACAGTTGTTGTAGTAGTCACTGATGTGGTGCTAATAGTAAATGTGTAGTAGAAATGTGTAAACTATTAATAGTAGTAAAAGCATTCATACTGGTATTGGGTGTAGTATTGGTAATAGTTACAATAATAGTAGTTAATGTCTGTGTTTGTAGTCTTACTAAAAAAAACTGTAGTCGTAGTCATTGCTGTGGCGCTAATAGTAATATGTGTAGTAGAAATGTGTAAACTGGTAATAGTCATAGTAATAAAAGTGTTCATACTGGTATTGGTTATAGTATTGGTAATAGTTACAATAATAGTTGTAGCAGTAGTGTTAGTGTTTGCATATGTAGTCTTACTAAATAACAGTAGTAGTAGTTTTTGTAGTAATAGTAGTAGTAATATATGTAGTTGTTAAAAATCGTATTAATGATAGTACTAGCATTTCCACAAGTATTGGTAATTCTTATTGTATTAGTGGTGCAGTAGTCTTAGTGAGGAATTAGTAGAAGTAGTAGTAGCGATGATAGCATTATTAGCCATTATTAGTAATAGTATTGGTAGGTAAAGCAGTTGGTGTAATGGTAGTTAAAATAACAGAATAGTAGTGTTAGTGTTTACACATAAGTAGGATTAATAATTAGAAGTGGAAGTAATATTTGTATTAGTATGCACAACAAAATGGTAGCTTTGGCACTGGCAATATTAAGAGAGTTAGTACTGGGTGTGTTAGTAATGGTGGGGGAGCTAACGGTAGCTGTGGTGGAAATAGTTACATTAGTATTACCAAAAATAGTCTACTGCAGGGGTCACCAACCTTTTTGAAAGCAAGAGCTACTTCTTGGGTAGTGATTAATGCGAAGGGCTACCAGTTTGATACACACTTCAATAAATTGCCAGAAATAGCCAATTTGCTCAATTTACCTTTAACTCTATGTTATTATTAATAATTAATGATATTTACACTTAATTGAACAGTTTAAAAGAGGAGAAAAAAATGACAATTCCATTTTGAAACATAGTTTATCTTCAATTTCGACTCTTTAAAATTCAAAATTCAACCGAAAAAAAGAAGAAAAAAAAACTAGCTAATTCGAATCTTTTTGAAAAAATTTAAAAAATAATTTTTCCTGATTAAGATTAATTTTAGAATGTTGATGACATGTTTTAAATAGGTTAAAATCCAATCTGCACTTTGTTAGAATATACAACAAATTGGACCAAGCTCTATTTCTAACAAAGACAAATCATTATTTCTTCTAGATTTTCCAGAACAAAAATTTTAAAAGAAATTCAAAAGACTTGGAAATAAGATTTAAATTTGATTCTACAGATTTTCCAGATAGGCCAGAATAATTTCTTTGAATTTTAATCATAATAAGTTTGAAGAAATATTTCACGAATATTCTTCGTCGAAAAAACAGAAGCTAAAATGAAGAATTGAATTAAAATGTATTTATTATTCTTTACAATAAAAAAAATAAATTTACTTGAACTTTGATTTCCTAAAATCATTTTTAAGGTCGTATTTTTTCTCTAAAATTGTCTTTCTGAAAGTTATAAGAAGCAAAGTAAAATAATTAATGAATTTATTTAAACAAGTGAAGACCAAGACTTTAAAATATTTTCTTGGATTTTCAAATTCTATTTGAGTTTTGTCTCTCTTAGAATTAAAAATGTCGGGCAAAGAGAGACCAGCTTGCTAGTAAATAAATAAAATTAGAAAAATAGAGGCACCTCACTGGTAAGTGCTGCTATTTGAGCTATTTTTAGAACAGGCCAGCGGGCTACTCATCTGGGGCTGTACTTATCAAGCTTCTCAGAATGACTCCTAAGAAGTCTGCTAAGAGTTGACTTAAGAGTAAATAAATTCTTCGCTGAAAGCTGCACGTAAAAGTTAGTTATCAAGCGTCTTACTCACACTTTCAGCGAAGTGTAGGACTGAATCTTAAGTGTCACACTCAGAGCTGAATTACGACATTACTATGTGCCGTAAACGCAATTTTAGGTGACGTCATTTCTGTGTCCATAGAAATGACCAATCACGGAAGGGAATCCCTTGTCTAAGAATAAAGAAATATCTTGGAAATATTTAAGTGGACAATGGGAGTGTATATTTTGACAATAAACTACAAAATAATACAAAACAGACTAGTCCCCGCCGGCACTCACGCTACCGCTCCCTCTCTTCTCTCGCCCACACACTCACTGACGTCACTCACCTCACGGCCACACACATACGCTACTCTCATAACATTTTCTTTCCAATTCATTAATTAGGCAACTAATTTGAAACTGGTGTGGGTGGCTCTATATATACTAGCCCACTGCAGACACATGCAGAAATCAACAAGGAATCGAAAAGTATTAAATCTGTGACAAAAATAATACCCGCTCTGTCTAAACGATACCGTCTCTCTCGCTTCAGTGCCATCCCCTGCTGGCAACTCCTAACCACTTAAGACACCTCTGAAGGTCTCTTAAATATCGTGGAGAGTAGGAGTGATTCTTAGACTTAAGAACGTTGATAAAAAGCTTTTATTCTTAAGTTTGAGAGTAGGACTAAATTTCGCAAATTCTCAGGACTTAAGTGTAAAATGGCACTCTAAGAAGCTTGATAAGTACGGCCCCTGGTCCTTACGGGCTACCTGGTGCCCACGGGCACCGCGTTGGTGACCCCTGCTCTACTGTATCTTCTATGATTGGACAAAATGAATTTGTGACACACACTGACAGCTGTCAATCATTACATTCATTTACACATTTTGTCCTGTTTTTTTGTCGGCCACGGGGCCGGGAGAGAAGGCAACCATGAGGTGATCCCGGGCTCGAGAGAGCGCGACACAAGTGGACGTGAAAAACCTCCACGAGTAAACTCGGGTTTAAATAGAACTGGTAATTTTCTTCAGAATCCAGTCGCTGCCTTTCTGTAACAGATTGTTTTGTGGCTGCTCGTCGGGAGCACGGCCCGGACTCTCCTTCTTCTTTTTCCTTTTTTTCCCCCCTCGTTTTCTGTTTGGGCCGCATTCAGACCTGCAGAATAATCTAGCAGACTCCCACAGAACACGACCTGTTGGCTCCGGCCGGCTCAGGTGAGCGCCAGCAAGCAGAGCAGGTCCGAGTGGGACAAATAGCAGATGTAGGACTGAAATAACTGATGTGTGTCCGCCGAGACCAATGACTTTAGGAGCAGATTCCACAGTTTGTCCTCGTCAGATCGTGGGAGAACAAGGACATGCAAGACGTTGTCTTAGACTGGTAGGACGTAGACATGATCAATTGGATTTATGCTTGGGAATTACATCTAACTTAAGGCTTAGATGAAGACTTAGACATACATATCGACTTAAATCTAAACTTAGGGTTATCTATAGACACATTGACTTACAGAGTAACACATACACAGCCTTAGATTCGTACAAAGACTTTCAGTAGGTTTAGACTAAGACATGGCCATGCTCATGACTTACTTATAAATTAAGATATGCTTGGGAATTGCATCTCACTTAAGGCTTAGATGTAGACTTAGACATACATATCGACTTAAATCTAAACTTAGGGTTATCTATAGAGGAAGCGACTTACAGAGTAACACATACACGGCCTTAGATTCGGACAAAGACTTTCAGTAGGTTTAGACTAAGACATGGCCATACTCATGACTTATAAACTAAGATATGCTTGGGAATTACATCTAACCTAAAGCTTAGGTGTAGACTTAGACATACATATCAACTTAAATCTAAACTTAGGGTTATCTCTAGAGCCAGAGACTTACAGAGTAACACATACACGGCCTTATTTTTGTACAAAGACTTTCAGTAGGTTTAGACTAAGACATGGTCATACTCATGACTTACTTATAAATTAAGATATGCTTGGGAATTACATCTAACTTAAGGCTTAGATGTAGACTTAGACATACATATCGACCTAAATCTAAACTTAGGGTTATCTATAGACACATTGACTTACAGAGTAACACATACACAGCCTTAGATTCGGACAAAGACTTTCAGTAGGTTTAGACTAAGACATGGCCATACTCATGACTTACTTATAAATTAAGAAATGCTTGGGAATTACATCTAACTTAAGGCTTAGATGTAGACTTAGACATACATATCAACTTAACTCTAAATTTAGGGTTATCTCTAGAGCCAGAGACTTACAGAGTAACACATACACAGCCTTAGATTCGTACAAAGACTTTCAGTAGGTTTAGACTAAGACATGGCCATACTCATGACTTATAAATTAAGATATGCTTGGGAATTGCATCTAACTTAAGGCTTAGATGTAGACTTAGTCATACATATCGACTTAAATCTAAACTTAGGGTTATTTATAGAGCCAGAGACTTACAGAGTAACACATACACAGCCTTAGATTCGGACAAAGACTTTCAGTAGGTTTAGACTAAGACATGGCCATACTCATGACTTATAAATTAAGATATGCTTGGGAATTGCATCTAACTTAAGGCATAGGTGTAGACTTAGACATACATAGAGACTTAAATCTAAACTTAGGGTTATCTATAGAGCCAGAGACTTACAGAGTAACACATACACAGCCTTAGATTCAGACAAAGACTTTCAGTAGGTTTAGACTAAGACATGGCCATACTCATGACTTGTTTATACATTAAGACAATATGAAAAACAAGACTTAGATTTGGACAAAACTTGAGATTTAGCCTTAACCAGTAGGCTAAATATGGTTAAGACTATAAACATAAACATAGATTTAGGTTTGGACATGGACTCAGGCAAAGATTTAGGCTGAGACAAAGACTTCGATTAAAATAATTCACATGAATTTGACTTGTCCCTGGGATTTAGACAAAAAGTATGACCTAGATGTAGACTTAGACAAAGATAGACTTAAATACAATTTTAGGGTTAGCTATAAAGCTATAGACTCATAGAGCAACACATACACTACCTTAGATTTGGACAAAGACCTACAGTAGACCATGACTGAGACATGGACATACAAATCCACTAAGATTTAGACAGTATAAAAAACATTGACATGTAATTAGACTAAAACTTAGTCATAGATTTAGGCTTGGATATAGACTTAGGCATAGGTGTAATGCAAGATGTAGTTAAAAGCTTCGACATAGACTTAGTCTGTTACTTGGAATAATTCACATACTTTTGACTTATGCCTGGGATTTAGACAAACAGTATGACTTACATGTAGACTTAGACACAAAGATAGACTTAGATTTACGCTCAGGGTTAGCTATCAATCTCGTTACCCTGCGTAATGACAATAAAGCTGATTCTGATTCTGATAGAGCCATAGACTTACACAGTAACACATACACTGCCTAGGATCTGGACAAAAACTTACAGTAGAATTTGACAAAGACATGGACATACTCGAGACTTACTTACAGTATACGCTAAGACTTAGACAGTGTGGGTAGAAAAGACTTAGATTTGGACAAAACTTGAGATTTACACTTGACCAGTACGATTAGACATGGACATAGTCGTAGATTTAGTCTTGGACATAGACTTCATTTTAGTTCAATGCAAGATGTACACTCAAAGTTCGATATAACGTGGTCCAATGGACCATGGATTACGATTGTTCACCTGTTTTTTGAGTCAATAGAGTCATTTTTTTACAAAATGATCGCGTATTAACAAATTTACACAATCAGTCCTTATGAAAGTCTCCAAAAAGAAGGAATAACATTTTTTTTTTTAAATAAGAATAACAAAATATTGATACGGTGATGTCCAAAACCTACTGGTGGATAGTACCCGCCCCCATTCTGTGACGTGGGAGCACAATCCACCATTCGCGTCACGTCACGTAGGGACACTATCCACCAAGCAGGTTTAGTCAGCGGAGCAACACCGCATAACGTTTTTCGAAAATAAAAAAAGTGTAAAAAAATGAGCATTTCTGTATCATTTGATCTCGGGAATAACGCGGCCGAAATTTTAACGACAAGAGTTAGATCGAACTTTGAGCGTTCTTCAAAGTTGAGACGTAGACTTAGTCACACATTTAGAATAATTCACATACATCTTACTTGTGCCAGGGATTTAGACTAAGATTTGGATTTGTAGGATTTAGATGTAGACTTAGACATCAATATAGACCTAAATCTAAGTTTAGGGTTAGCTACAGAGTCATAGACTCGTGCATTACCTTAGATTTGGACACAGATTTACAGTAGACTTTGACTAAGACATGGACATATGTATCCATTAAGACTTAATATTGATTTACAGTAGATTTAGATCAACGCAGATTCACCATAATCCACATACATTTGACTTGTGCCTGGGATTTAGACTAACATTATGATTTATATGAAGACTTAAAAATAAATATGGACTTAAAGGCCTACTGAAATGATTTTTTAAAATTTAAACGGGGATATCAGATCCATTCTATGTGTCATACTTGATCATTTCGCGATATTGCCATATTTTTTGCTGAAAGGATTTAGTAGAGAACATCGACGATAAAGTTCGCAACTTTTGGTCGCTGATAAAAAAAAAAACCTTGCCTATACCGGAAGTAGCGTGACGTCACCGGAGGTAATATTCCTCACAATTTTCCTTTGTTTACAATGGAGCGAGAGAGATTTGGAGCGACAAAGCGACGATTACCCCCATTAATTTGAGCGAGGATGAAAGATTTGTGGATGAGGAACGTGAGAGTGAAGGACTAGAGTGCAGTGCAGGACGCATCTTTTTTCGCTCTGACCGTAACTTAGGTACAAGCTGGCTCATTGGATTCCACACTCTCTCCTTTTTCTATTGTGGATCACGGATGTGTATTTTAAACCACCTCGGATTACTATATCCTCTTGAAAATGAGAGTCGAGAACGCGAAATGGACATTCACAGTGACTTTTATCTCCACGACAATACATCGGCGACACACTGAGCTACTGAGCTAACGTGATAGCATCGTTCTCAAATGCAGATAGAAACAAAATACATAAACCCCTGACTGGAAGGATAGACAGAAGATCAACAATACTGTTAAACCATGGACATGTAACTACACGGTTAATAATTCTCAGCCTGGTAAAGCTTAACAATGCTGTTGCTAACGACGCTAAGGCTAATTTAGCGACTTAGCAACCGGACCTCACAGAGCTATGGTAAAAACATTAGCGCTCCACCTACGCCAGCCAGCCCTCATCTGCCCATCAACACCCGTGCTCACCTGCGTTCCAGCGATCGGCGGCGCGACGAAGTACTTCATCCGTGGGTTTTTCGGCTAGCGTCGGCTAGGCGTCTGCTAAGTCCTTGTTGTGTTGCTGCAGCCAGCCGCTAATACACCAATCGATCCCACCTACAACGTTCTTCTTTGCAGCCTCCATTGTTCATTAAACAAATTGCAAAAGATTCACCAACATAGATGTCCACAATACTGTGGAATTATGAAATGAAAACAGAGCTTGTTGTATAGGATTCTCCGGGCTCCGAATACTTCCCTTGTCCTCGTGACGTCACGCGCATACATCAGCATAATAAAACGTTTTTAACCGGAAGTGTGGCGGGAAATTCAAAATGTCACTTTATAAGTTAACCCGGCCGTATTGGCATGTGTTGCAATGTTAAGATTTCATCATTGATATATAAACTATCAGACTGCGTGGTCGCTAGTAGTGGCTTTCAGTAGGACTTTAAAGGCCTACTGAAATGAATTTTTTTTATTTAAACGGGGATAGCAGATCTATTCTATGTGTCATACTTGATCATTTCGCGATATTGCCATATTTTTGCTGAAAGGATTTAGTATAGAACAACGACGATAAAGATTGCAACTTTTGGTATCTGATAAAAAAAAGGCTTGCACCTACCGGAAGTAGCGTGACGTAGTCAGTTGAACATATACGCAAAGTTCCCTATTGTTTACAATGATGGCCGCATGAAGTGAGAGAGATTCGGACCGAGAAAGCGACAATTTCCCCATTAATTTGAGCGAGGATGAAAGATTTGTGGATGAGTAAAGTGCAAGTGAAGGACTAGTGGGGAGTTGAAGCTATTCAGATAGGGAAGATGCTGTGAGAGCCGGGGGTGACCTGATATTCAGCTGGGAATGACTACAACAGTAAATAAACACAAGACATATATATACTCTATTAGCCACAACACAACCAGGCTTATATTTAATATTCCACAAATTAATCCTGCATAAAAACACCTGCGTGTTTGTTACGCTAGCTCCTAGCTCCTATGCTAGCTCCTAGCTCCATAGAACACGCCAATACAATTCAAACACCTGATCAACACACACAATCACTCAGCCCAAAAGACCGTTCACCTAACCCAAGGTTCATAAAGCTTATATATTTTAAAAAAAGTTACGTACATACGCAAAAAAAAGTTGCGCACATACGGTCAAGCGATCAAATGTTTAGAAGCCAAAGCTGCATACTCACAGTAGCACGTCTGCGTCTTTGTCATCCAAATCAAAGTAATCCTGGTAAGAGTCTGTGTTGTCCCAGTTCTCTACAGGCGTCTGTGTATCGAAGTCAAAAGTCCTCCTGGTTAGAGTATCTGTTATCCGAGTTCTTCCATCTTGACTGCATCTTTCGGGAATGTAAACAAAGAAGCGCCGGCTGTGTACTGTTGTTGCTGACTACGTTCGAAAAATACGTCCATTTCGCACCGACAACTTTCTTCTTTGCTTGCTCAGCTTCCTTCTCCATAATGCAATGAACATGATTGCAACAGATTCACGAACACAGATGTCCAGAATACTGTGGAATTATGAAATGAAAACAGAGCTTTTTCGTATTGGCTTCAATGTGGAAGGCATACCCGTGTTCGCCGGTCTACGTCACGCACATACGTCATCCTCAGAGGCGTTTCGAACCGGAAGTTTAGCGGCAAATTTAAAATGTCACTTTATAAGTTAACCCGGCCGTATTGGCATGTGTTGCAATGTTAAGATGTCATCATTGATATATAAACTATCAGACTGCGTGGTCGCTAGTAGTGGCTTTCAGTAGGCCTTTAAAGATGCATCAATGTGAAGAAGATGTTGCAGTTTGAAGGTTGATAAATGCCCTGTGGACGTGTGAAGTGTGGTGGAGGGAAGTGAATCCCCAGGCAGGCAGGATTTTAGAGGCGCTTGCAAGTAGAAACACGCGGGCCAGGCTGCACGCCGCCGCTTTCAGGCTCGCTGGGAATGTAAAGCTTTGCATTTGAGCTACTCTATATAGCAAGCTCAGTACTATCTCCAAGCTGCCATGTCCATCCACGCAAAGTAGTCCTCCATGCTCATCCCGTTGGTGACAGAATTCATTGTCTGTAGTGATACAAATATTTATACATTCCAAACACATTTTAGTCTGAGTCTTACTCGAAGCCCAAATCTTTGCCTAAGACTATATTTTACTCTAAGTACAGGCAAGGCTTTTTTTTTATCAGCGAGCAAAAGTTGCGAACTTTATCGTCGATGTTCTCTACTAAAGTCCTTTCAGCAAAAATATGGCAATATCGCGAAATGATCAAGTATGACACGTAGAATGGATCTGCTACTCCCGTTTGAATAAAAAAAATTCATTTCAGTAGGCCTTTAATTCATTCCGTGTTCAGTGTGCAGTGACCACCTACCTTCAGTGTGCAGTGACCACCTACCTTCAGTGTGCAGTGACCACCTACCTTCAGTGTGCAGTGACCACCTACCTTCAGTGTGCAGTGACCACCTACCTTCAGTGTGCAGTGACCACCTACCTTCAGTGTGCAGTGACCACCTACCTTCAGTGTGCAGTGACCACCTACCTCGGAGAAATTACAGGGCGTGACCCGCGGAAACCCTGATATTTCTCTAAAGTAATGGTACTCTTACTTTAGTACAATTTGGCTCCTCTATCCACCTCTGACTATATGTTTTCCCTTTAAAGAGTGTAACGGTACATACATCCGGATCTATAGGTGTGGAACAATCGGTACGGTGCAAAAGGCATGCAGAGTTCCCGCACAGTACACATTTAGCAAGGGACAGGAAGTGTACTTCGAGTCAGGGGCCATGATTGGGTGTAAAAGTAGATTCCATGAAATGCTCAGTCGTTCACAAACAAGGATGGGGTCGAGGGTCACCACTTTGTCAACAAATGCCTGAGCAAATTGTTGAACAGTTTAAGAACAACCTTTGCAAGGAATTTAGGGATTTCACCATCTACGCTCCGTAATATCATCAAAGGGTTGAGAGAATGTGGAGAAATCACTGCACGTAAGCAGCTAAGCCCGTGACCTTCCATCCCTCAGGCTGCACTGCATCAACAAGCCACATCAGTGTGTAAAGGATATCACCACATGGGCTCAGGAACACTTCAGAAAGCCACTGTCAGTAACCACAGTTGGTCGCTACATCTGTAAGTGCAAGTTAAAACTCTCCTATGCAAGGCGAAAACCGTTTATCAACAACACCCAGAAACGCCGTCGGCTTCGCTGGGCCCGAGCTCATCTAAGATGGACTGATACAAAGTGGAAAAGTGTTCTGTGGTCTGACGAGTCCACATTTCAAATTGTTTTTGGAAACTGTGGACGTCGAGAGGAAAAGAACCATCCGGATTGTTCTAGGCGCAAAGTGTAAAAGCCAGCATGTGTGATGGTATGGGGGTGTATTAGTGGCCAAGACATGGGTAACTTACACATCTGTGAAGGCGCCATTCATGCTGAAAGGTACATACAGCTTTTGGAGCAACATATGTTGCCATCCAAGCAACGTTACCATGGACGCCCCTGCTTATTTCAGCGAGACAATGCCAAGCCACGTGTTACATCAACGTGGCTTCATAGTAAAAGAGTGCGGGTACTAGACTGGCCTGCCTGTAGTCCAGACATTGAAAATGTGTGGCACCTAAAATAGCAGAAGGGAGACCCCCGGACTGTTGAACAACTTAAGCTGTACATCAAGCAAGAATGGGAAATAATTCCACTTCCAAAATGTGTCTCCTCACTTCCCAAACCTTTACTGAGTGTTGTTAAAAGGAAAGGCCATGTAACACAGTGGTGAACATGCCCTTTCCCAACTACTTTGTCACGTGTTGCTGGCATCAAATTCTAAAGTTAATGATTATTTGTAGGGATGTCCGATAATATCGGCCGATATATGCGTTAAAATGTAATATCGGAAATTATCGGTATCGTTTTTTTTATTATCGGTATCATTTTTTTTTTTTTCATTTTTTTTTTTTTTTATTAAATCCACATAAAAAACACAAGATACACTTACAATTAGTGCACCAAGCCAAAAAACCTCCCTCCCCCATTTACACTCATTCACACAAAAGGGTTGTTTCTTTCTGTTATTAATATTCTGCTTCCTACATTATATATCAATATATATCAATACAGTCTGCAAGGGATACAGTCCGTAAGCACACATGATTGTGCGTGCTGCTGCTCCACTAATAGTACTAACCTTTAACAGTTAATTTTACTCATTTTCATTCATTACTAGTTTCTATGTAACTGTTTTTATATTGTTGTACTTTATTTTTTATTCAAAAAAATGTTTTTAATTTATTTATCTTATTTTACTAATTTTTTAAAAAAAGTACCTTATCTTCACCATACCCGGTTGTCCAAATTAGGCATAATAATGTGTTAATTCCACGACTGCATATATCGGTTGATATCGGTATCGGTAATTAAAGAGTTGGACAATATCGGAATATCGGATATGGGCAAAAAGCCATTATCGGACATCCCTAATTATTTGCAAAAAAAAAAAAAAAGTTTATGAGTTTGAACATGAAATATGTTGTCTTTGTAGCATATTCAACTGAATATGGCTTGAAAATGATTTGCAAATCATTGTATTCCCTTTATATTTACATCTAACACCATTTCCCAACTCATATGGAAACGGGGTTTGTACGTAAAAGGAGAGTGTCGCCATTGTTCGGTCAAAGTAGGGACCGGGGCCAAATGCTAAAATAAGTAAAAGGAGAGTGTCGCCATTGTTCGGTCAAAGTAGGGACCGGGGCCAAATGCTAAAATAAGTCAAAGGAGAGTGTCGCCATTGTTCGGTCAAAGTAGGGACCGGGGCCAAATGCTAAAATAAGTAAAAGGAGAGTGTCGCCATTGTTCGGTCAAAGTAGGGACCGGGGCCAAATGCTAAAATAAGTCAAAGGAGAGTGTCGCCATTGTTCGGTCAAAGTAGGGACCGGGGCCAAATGCTAAAATAAGTAAAAGGAGAGTGTCGCCATTGTTCGGTCAAAGTAGGGACCGGGGCCAAATGCTAAAATAAGTCAAAGGAGAGTGTCGCCATTGTTCGGTCAAAGTAGGGACCGGGGCCAAATGCTAAAATAAGTCAAAGGAGAGTGTCGCCATTGTTCGGTCAAAGTAGGGACCGGGGCCAAATGCTAAAATAAGTCAAAGGAGAGTGTCGCCATTGTTCGGTCAAAGTAGGGACCGGGGCCAAATGCTAAAATAAGTAAAAGGAGAGTGTCGCCATTGTTCGGTCAAAGTAGGGACCGGGGCCAAATGCTAAAATAAGTCAAAGGAGAGTGTCGCCATTGTTCGGTCAAAGTAGGGACCGGGGCCAAATGCTAAAATAAGTAAAAGGAGAGTGTCGCCATTGTTCGGTCAAAGTAGGGACCGGGGCCAAATGCTAAAATAAGTCAAAGGAGAGTGTCGCCATTGTTCGGTCAAAGTAGGGACCGGGGCCAAATGCTAAAATAAGTAAAAGGAGAGTGTCGCCATTGTTCGAGCTACAATATAATATAATCCAAGCATCCATGTTAACTAAATGCAAATTGCTGCATCATGAAGATGAGCATCAATCATCAGTGTCAGTTTTGTGGGCTGAGAAATATACATTTCCACCCAGGATGGTCAATTGGGGCCTCATGTGAGGTGGTGGACTTCCACCCAAAGCCAGGCGCTCTTCTCCTGATCAACAAACGGACGAAGACCCAATACTTTTGTGTGCGTACGAGCTGAGGAAGCCTCTCCTTCCCAACGTCTGGTTTTCTTTTACGCCTGGCTCTGTGCTCCTCCATCCCAGCCCCCATCCATCCATCCACTCTCTCTCTCCCTCTCTCTCTCTCTCCCACCCTCGCGCTCCCCCCTCGGTGCCGCAGACATCCAGTCAGACAGCAGAGATGGAAAATGTGACTGGATCCTTTGCTTGGACTTTAGAGATAAATGTCCACAGAAGGGAGCGAAAGAAGCTGCAGGAAATCACTGCTTTTATTTCACCAACTGAACCACGCAAAAGAGTGTAAAAAAAAGCACGGATGATGACAAAGGGTGTGAGATGAGAGAGAGGGGTGTCCTATTTCCCTGCAGCAACAAACTTAAGTGAGAAACTTGCCTCACTTTTGTGTTATTTTTACAATCAACAAAACATGGTGTTGCATAGCTTTAAGTGGTGCATTCACTGCCACTTTCAAGGGGGAGGAATCCTCAGATTTGTCTGCATTTCCACTCTCTCTCTTGCTCTTTTTTTTTTTTTTTTTTTTTTTTTTTTGGGGTGGTTCGTCATTCCCAACATCTGGGAAAGTTAGTCAGTCAGCCACTTTAACTTTAACTTTTAACCCCCTGCATTTGTTCTCCTGTTTGTTCTCATCTTTAAGAGCCTTTGGACTGTAGAATTTTAAAAGGGGAACTGCACTTTTTCGGAAGTGTCATGTAACTCATCCGTATGTGAGAAAAGAACACATGTTTTCTTTTTCTTCCATGCATTCTAACCCCTACATAAAGGTTAGCACACGTCAGCTAACAATGGAGCCAATCAGTACGTGTCCATGCACAAATTAAAAGAACAGAACATTTCGAAGTGCATTAATTGATTGATTGATTGATTGAAACTTTTATTAGGGGATTGCACAGTACAGTACATATTCCGTACAATTGACCACTAAATGGTAACACCCCAATAAGTTTTTCAACTTGTTTAAGTTAATCAATTCATGGTAAAATAATGAGAGGAAAAAGATGATGGTATTACGTTCAAACCCCAACACTGCTTTACCTAATAATCAGTAATCATGATTGACAACAATAATTTTAATTATTACTTTGGCCATAATTGGCAGACGTAGATCTCATACATGAACACTATTTTTGTGATCAAGTGCCATCTTTCAACATTATATATGTCTATATATATATATATATATATATATAAATATATATATATATATATATATATATATATATATATATATATATATATATATATATATATATATATATATATATATATATATATATATATATATATATATATATATATATATATATATATATATATAGGGGTGTAAGGGTATGTGTATTTGTATTTCGGTACGGGGGTTTCGGTTCGGTTCGGAAGTGTACCGAACGAGTTTCCACACGAACATATTAAGTAGCCGCCTCCGCTTCCTTCTGTCTCTGTCAGTCCTCTACACAGCACCCGAAATTGTCCCACCCACACAACCATCTGATTGGTTACAAACAGAGCGGTAACAGCCAATCAGCAGCGCATATTCAGAGCGCATGTAGTCAGTGCTTAGCGTTTAGCAGGTAACCATCAGGCCGCGGACTCTCCCCAAATGATAATAAACACCTCCACTATGAGCCCGTTGACCTTCTAGAAATATAAAAGGCAGCTCAGCTCGCTCGCAGTCCTGGCTTGAGGTGAAGGCTAATTCGCTTTTAGCGTAACGTTAGCTCATTTTGCGGTGTGTGTGTGTGTGTTACGGACAGCAAAGCCCTGTCTGTCTGTTATTTCACTTGACCTTTTTCTGTGTTGATTGAGCTGTGTTGAAGCAGCAAAAAAGGACATTATGTTAAATGAAGAGTTTCTGTCTCTGATAGTTGATATAATAATGTAAGTGCATCATAAAGCCTACATGAACTCCATGGTGTTCAGGGATGAGTAGTCTCTCCTATTGCTATTGTACCATTTTTTCAGCTATAGTTACATGAATCATTAGAAATGCAGCAGCCTAGTTTTGAATGGCAGGGTCCCTGCTGTCACATGTTGATAAAAATATAACATTTACATAATAAATCAACTACAGGCTTCCCAAATGCTGTAATAAATTAAGCATGATGAGTTGACTTGGAACTGTTTAATGTTGCACTTTTTATATGTAGAAGAAAAGTTTTGTCATGTTATTTAATCTGAGCAACAACTTGAGGCAGTTTAATGTTGATTAACGTGGGCAGAATTATTATAGTGTTCCCAATGTTAAAAGAATGAAGCCATTGTTTACAAATTTGGTAAATAAATAACCAAAACATTTATATTTTGTTGTTTTCTTACTGTACCGAAAATGAACCGGACCGTGACCTCTAAACCGAGGTACGTACCGAACCGAAATTTTTGTATATATATATATATATATATATATATATATATATATATATATATATATATATATATATATATATATATATATATATATATATATATATATATATATATATATATATATATATATATAAAACCTTAAAAAGTTAAAATTGTAAAGCCCATTTATAATAACATGTTTTGTTAGTTTTTAAGCATACGGTGGCGGATTAATTTCACAGACGCATCACAACGTTCGCTTTTCCCTTCAACAACAACAACAACAACTACTACTAATCATGACAGACTTTGTTCGAGACAACAAAGACTACTTTGGGACAAATGATTCAACTTTGAGCCTGAATGTAATGTTAGAAGCTAAATAGATGCAGCTAAGCATCATGTAGCAGTATTGCTAACTGCTAAACAACACACACAAACTACGAACACAACTAAACAATCACTTACTGTACGATTTCTGCTCTCACTGGGATGCCGACTGATGGGATGTTCGTAACTTCCTGTTTAGATGAAGAACTGATCATAGTCCACCTGGGGGTAAACAAAAAAAGGGGGGGGCATCTTTTCGTGTCTTTCTCGCCATCTCCGGGTTTAAGTTTAAAGTTAAACTTGACCAACTTCTCGGTTTGTGTCTACAACCTTCTACTATCCAGGTGAGATGAAATATTTTATAATCAACAATTACCTTTCACCAACTCATGCAGCAGCTCAATATGTCAATGTAAAAATAGTTTGTCTGCGTTAGCACTTATAATACCAATATCGCTAATACTAAATGGGAGTATTGTTGGCGGTTTTTTTGGATGTTTTTTCCATGGCTTTAAGGGCGGAATAGTGTACTCTAGGGATGATGTTTGATAAGGAATTATCGAGTTCGAGCCTATTATCGAATCCTCTTATCGAACCGATTCCTTATCGATTCTCTTATCGAGTCCAGATAGGTTGTTGTATATGGAAAAAAACACACAATATTTGGTTTAACAAAAGCTCACTTTTATTATATAATAAAATAATAAAATCTAATAAATAAATAAATATTGACTGTTACCCACCTAAAAAATAAATAAATAAATAAATAAATATTGACTGTTGTTACCCAAAGTATATTAAGTGGGATTTTTCAGAGAAACAAATATATACAGTAACACAAAAACAACCTGTCTCTGTGATCACTATAGGTGTATAAATAATAATATAGTGTTAAATAAAATCAGTCCCTTGGGCACAAAACTGAAAATAATACAGCTCTCCAAAAAGTGCACTTCTGCTGTTATTGGAACATAACTGTTTGTTATGATGCTTTGACATTTTTGCACTTTATTTCTTTATTGAAAGACAATTCTATGAAGAGAAAAGTTGTTTGCAAATGTGGTTACAATGCTAAAAAAATGAAAAGTTAAAGCTAAAAAAAGAAATACACTTTATTGAGTTAAAATTATTTCTTTATAGGAGGAAAAATGTTATGAGCGAGAGAATATAACAACTACACTACCCAGCATGCAACGGGAGTGACGAGCATGCGCGGTAGCCCCGAAAAGTGTTGCATGTTGCCACGCTGTGAAAGTAAACGTCAAGAACTCAGCCAACACGCCTCGTCTGCATTATTTATAATTAGACAGACAACACATCTACAGTGTGATTTTGTTTTGTTTACAAGGAAAGAAAAACAAAAGTTAAAAAAGGGAGATATGTTGTATATATATGTATGTGCTGCGGTTGTTTTAAGAACGTTGCGACAGCTGCCGTAAAGGAGGTGCGGTGCTAGCCTGGTTGCTATGTTTCCGGTTGGTCGTAAAAGTGTCCGTCATGTGTTTTACCCTGCTAAAATCTCTCAGTAAATTTATTCGATGGATTATAGCTTTTGTTTTGAACTTTATTACACCTTGGAGCGCTTTTTCCCGTCCATTGTTTTCCTGCTTTCGCTATCTGCGCCTAATGACTGAGCTACGTGACGTCATTTCTTGTGATGTCCCACGGAGCATTTCTGGTCGGGACGGGATTCGAATAAAGAATCAAATCTTTTCCTTTACTATAGTGGTCTCGATAACGGGTACCGGTTCTCAAAAAGGGATTCGAGTGCGAGGACTCGGTTGTTTTCTTATCAAACAACCGGGAAAACCGGTTTCGAGTATCATCCCTAGTGTACTCTATTGGCTAAATTGTTCGCCACCTCGTACGTGCCGTATTTTAAAAAAGAAAAACATACGGATTGTGAATGATAGGCAAGATTTTTTTTTTTACGTGCAGTTTCCCTTTAAACCAGTGGTGTCCAAAGTGTGGCCATTTGCGGCCCGCAGCTAATGTTTTACCGGCCCGCGGCACATCATTCTAAAAATACTAAAACATTTTTTAAATAAAAGAGCAAATAGGTGAAATGCAATCAGAAAAAGTTGCATTGTTGAATCTAATAACACTTTTTTTTTAAAAATAATTTATCAAAAAATAATAATGAATCAAAATCAATGTTGCTATGAATTATTGACTGATTTTAGGACAAAAAGGACATCAATACAAATAAAAAAACATGAAAAATATGAAAATTATGTAAAAAAAATACATACTAATTATATACTAATACTAATTATTATATTTAGGGATGTCCGATAATGGCTTTTTGCCGATACCCGATATTGTCCAACTCTTTACCGATATCAACCGATACCGATATCAACCGATATATGCAGTCGTGGAATTAACACATTATTATGCCTAATTTGGACAACCAGGTATGGTGAAGATAAGGTACTTTTTAAAAAAATGAATCAAATAAAATAAGATAAATAAATTAAAAACATTTTCTTGACTAAAAAAGAAAGTAAAACAATATAAAAACAGTTACATAGAAACTAGTAATGAATGAAAAGGAGTAAAATTAACTGTTAAAGGTTAGTACTATTAGTGGAGCAGCAGCACGCACAATCATGTGTGCTTACGGACTGTATCCCTTGCAGACTGTATTGATATATATTGATATATAATGTAGGAACCAGAATATTGATAACAGAAAGAAATGGGGGGAGGGAGGTTTTTTGGGTTGGTGCACTAATTGTAAGTGTATCTTGTGTTTTTTATGTTGATTTAATAAAAAAATAAAAAAAATAAACGATACAGATAATTAAAAAAACGATACCGATAATTTCCGATATTACATTTTAACGCATTTATCGGCCGATAATATCGGCAGGCCGATATTATCGGACATCCCTACTAATTATTACATTGATTGTTATTACGAAGATACTAAACTAATTAAATTATATTTTATCTGAAGCTAATATAGAGATTTAAGTGTTGATTGTAAAAAATTTAAAAAAAATTAAAAAGCAAAAAAAAAAAAAAAGCATGACCTTTTTGAGTGGGGCACTTTTGGATTCCCAAGAATTTTATTGGAATTAAAAAAATCAATTTTGTTATTAATTATTGACCTATTTAGGGATCCAATTACTTCACATCAAATATTCCACTTTGAAAATATTTTTGGGAAAAATACTGTATATTTTATATTTTTGCCCCCAAAAATAGGATTTTGACAAAAAGCTCATAAAATGTAAAAAAAAATAAAAATAAAATAAATTATATATATATATTAGGGCTGGGAATCTTTGGGTGTCCCACGATTCGATTCAAAATCGATTCTTGGGGTCAGGTTTTGATTCAGAATCGATTTTTTTTTCAACTCAACACGATTCTCGATTCAAAAACGATTTTTAAAAAAAAAAAAATTTTTTTTTTTTTGGAAAACAATGCACAACAATACCATAATAATGCAATACAATTTCAAAACAAAACCCGACCCAGCAACATTCAGAATAGCAATAAACAGAGCAATTGAGGACACAAAAACATGACACGGAACAATCTAAAAGTAGTGAGACAAAAATTAATATTATCAACAACAGTATCAATATTAGTAACAATTTCAACATAGTAGTGATTAAAAATCCCTCATTGATATTATCATTACAAACATTAATTTAAAAAAAATACAAAAAATGAACAATAGTGTCACAGTGGCTTACACTTGCATTGCATCTCATAAATTAAATATCTAATGATAATGTCAATGAGGGATTTTTAATCACTGCTATGTTGAAATTGTAACTAATATTGATACTGTTGTTGATAATATTCATTTTTGTTTCACTACTTTTAGATTGTTCCGTGTCGTGTTTGTGTCTCCTCTCAGTTGCTCTGTTTATTGCACTTCTGAGTGTTGCTGGGTCGGGTTTGCTTTTGGAATTGGATTGCATTGTTATGGTATTTCTGTGTATTGTTTTGTTGAATTGATAAATTTAAAAAAAATTTTTTTTAAAAAAAGTTTAAAAAAAAATAATAATAATTTTAAACTCAGAATCGATTCTGAATCGCACAACGTGAGAATCGCGATTCGAATTCGAATCGATTTTTTCCCACACCCCTAATATATATATATATATATATATATATATATATTTGAAGTTGATCGAACTTCAAATATGAAGTTGAATTAGAGATCTAAGCGTTTGATAAAAAATAAATAATATATGACTTATTTTGAACCTTTTTTAAGACTGAAACCCTTCTGGGTCCCTAGGACCTAACTTGAGGGAGGCCCAAAGGTTAAAAAAAAAAAAAAAAGTGTATATTGTATAGCTTTTGAAACTGAAATGATATCAAAATGGCCCCCGCGGGCTTTGATTTTTCAGTGTGCGGCCCTCAGTGGAAAAAGTTTGGACACCCCTGCTTTCAACAGCGCCCGCGAGTGCAGGGAGACATCTTCTAAGGTGGTGATCAAGTTGGTGGGGGCGTCATGTCAGTCTGGAATTGTCTTTAGCGTCCCCCCCCCCCCCCCCCCCATGTGAGGAAGTAGAAAGAAGACAGTACAGTCATGGAGGAGCTTGGTGGAGCTTCTACTCTGCGAGGCAGGTACATTCAGACTAAGGGAGAGAGAGAGAGTGGAATTGGAAAAACATCCCAATGACTCATTCTCTCCTCTAAAAGATGACCATCGGAGTACTTTTGTTGTTTCAGTACTTTTGTACGGATTTTTGACCCTGAAGCATCAGGACGATTGTTTTGAACTTGGTGGGAACACTTTTTCACCGATTCTGTTCATAACTTTTATGGACCGAATTTCTAGGCGCAGTCAGGGTGTTGAGGGGATCCGGTTTGGTGGCTGCAGGATTAGGTCTCTGCTTTTTGCAGGTGATGTGGTCCTGATGGCTTCAACTGGCCAGGATCTTCAGCTCTCACTGGATCAGCTCGCAGCCGAGTGGGAAGCGACTGGGATGAGAATCAGCACCTCCAAGTCCGAGTCCATGGTTCTCGCCCGGGAAAGGGTGGAGTGCCATCTCCGGGTTGCGGAGGAGATCTTGCCCCAAGTGGAGGAGTTCAAGTACCTCAGAGTCTTGTTTACGAGTGAAGGAAGAGTGGATGGTGAGATCGACAGGCGGATCGGTGCGGCGTCTTCAGTAATGCGGACGCTGTATCGACCCGTTGTGGTGAAGAAGGAGCTGAGCCGGAAGGCAAAGCTCTCAATTTACCGGTCGATCTACGTTCCCATCCTCACCTATGGTCATGAGCTTTGGGTTATGACCGAAAGGACAAGATCACGGGTACAAGCGGCCCAAATGAGTTTCCTCCGCCGGGTGGCGGGTCTCTCCTTTAGAGATAGGGTGAGAAGCTCTGCCATCAGTTATGTACATTAAAAATGTACATAACTGAAAAACATAAATAAATAATAAATAAAAAATAACTCCCTCTATGAAAATGTAAAAATAGAGATAAAGGCATCATGTAATGACAAAAAGCTGACAAGTTGATATTAATAATGAATTAAAAAAACAGTTATACATATATATATATATATATATATATATATATATATATATATATATATATATATATATATATATATATATATATATATATATATATATATATACACATTAGGGCTGCAACTAACGATTAATTTGGTAATCGATTAATCTGTCGATTATTACTTTGATTAATCGATTACTAATCGGATAAAAGAGACAAACTACATTTCTATCCTTTCCAGTATTTTATTGGGGAAAAAACCAGCATACTGGCACCATACTTATTTGGATTATTGTTTCTCAGCTGTTTGTACATGTTGCAGTTTATAAATAAAGGTTTATAAAAAAATAAAATAAAATTTAAAATTTAAAATAAAAAAAATTAAAAATTAAAAATTGCCTCTGCACATGCACGTAGCATAGATCCAACGAATCGATGACTAAATAAATCGCCAACTATTTTTATAATCGATTTAATCGATTAGTTGTTGCAGCCCTGGTATATATATATATATATATATATATATATATATATATATATATATATATATATATATATATATATATATATATATATATATATATATATATATATATATATATATATATATATATATATATATATACAGTATATATATATATATATATGTATATATATATATATATATATATATATATATATATATATATATATATATATATATGTATATATATATATATGTATATATATATATATATATATATATATATATATATATATATATATATATATATACAGTATATATATATATATATATATATATATACAGTATATATATATATATATATATATATATATATATATATATATATATATATATATATATATATATATATATATATATATATATATATATATATATATATATATATATATATATATATATATATATATATATATATATATATATATATATATATATATATGCCCCTGCCTGGAAAGAAAATAATGTTTTTATATGTATATAAAATGTTGAAAGATATATATATATATATATATATATATATATATATATATATATATATATATATATATATATATATATATATATATATATATATATATTTATACATAATGTTGAAAGATGGCAATTCTATATATATATATATATATATATATATATATATATATATATATATATATATATATATATATATATATATATATATATATACATAATTTTGAAAGATGGCACATGATGACCATAAAACGTAATTAAACATTTCCGGTGGTTAGTTTTCCCTTTTCAAATGTTAATTATGGTAAAACCGTGACTGATTGCTCATTTACTGGAGCAACAGCTCGCATGCTGCTCGCTCAGTAGCAACTAAAGCGCTATTCGCTAGATATGTCAAAGGAGAAGGATGTTTTTTTTTTATTGGGACAGCAGAGCGCAGACATTGTTGTGTCCCGTACTGCAACAACAACATGTTAAGTCCATCACTGCAACTGGCAGTCACCAGAGGATCTTGACTACTTTATGAGGGAAACGGCAGGGAAAAGATGTAAGTTTGCTAGCAGAGAGGCCAATAGCAGCTTTATGTGTTGCAGCGTTCAATACAAAATGACAAAAAAAATCAGCGTCTTCTATTGGCTTCGGTGCATTTTTCTTTTTTTTTTTGAGGCGTCCACGCTGCAAGTGGGGATCATCTGCACGCCACATGTGACGTTAGCGCAGGAGAAAAATACTCTCTGCACAGCCGTCTCGCACTTTAGAACCAAACGCCAACGTGGGCTGAATTTTTAGCACCGTTAACGTGGGAAATGTTATCTGACCACGGAATTTTCCTCCGGAAGGTCTTATCTTTGTCCGTGTGATGTCAGATGAAACAAAAAAATATATTTTTTAGCCACAATACCCAGCAATATGTTTGGAGGAGAAAAGGTGAGGCCTTTAATCCCAGGAACAGCATTACTACCGTCAAGCATGGTGGTGGTAGTATTATGCTCTGGGCTTGTTTTGCTGGCAATGGAACTGCTGCTTTAAATGGGACAATGAAAAAGGAGGATTAGCTCCAAACTGTTCAGGACAAGCTCAAATTATCCGCCCGGGGGTTGGGTCTTGTTGGGTGTTCCAACAGGACAATGACCCCAAACACACCTCAAAAGTGGTAAAGGAATGGCTAAATCAGGCTAGAATGAAGGTTTTAGAATGGCCTTCCCAAAGTCCTGACTTAAAGGTGTGGACAATGCTGAAGAAACAAGTCCATGTCAGAAAAGCAACACATTTAGCTGAACTGCACCAATTTTGTGGTCAAAAATTCAAAGTACTCCGACATAATTTAACATAACATTTGACTTTATATATTTATTTCTTATTTTTTAGAAAAACTAAATATTGTGAGAAAAAAAACAATTTTACATATTTTAGGAACCAACATTTTAAGACAAAGTTTGGAGAGTTTTTTCAGAAAAAGTATGCCATTTTACATAATTAATAAAGTCATTTTTTTTTTATTTTATTTTAGAAAAACAGAATATTGTGAGAAAAAAATAAATTTTACAAGAATTCTGTAGAAATATTTTAGGAACAACAATTTGAAGAAAAAGTTTGGTTGTTTTTTTTTCGGAAAAAGTATGCCATTTTACATAATTCATTTGTTTTAATCCTGTAAAATGGCATACTTTTTCTTTAAAAAATTCAAGTTTTTTTCTCAAAATAGTCCGACATAATTCATGTACAATAACAACTTTTTCCCGGAATATCACAACTTTTTTGGGTAGAAAATATAATGACTTTTTTTCACAACACATTTAAAATTTATTTTTTTCTCAAAATATTTAGTTTTTCTAAAAAATAAAAAAATTAATATATATAATTTGTTTTAATCCTGTAAAATATTCCGACATAATTTAACATAACATTTGACTTTATATATTGATTTTTTATTTTTTTAGAAAAACAAAATATTGTGAGATAAAAAATAATTTTACAAAAATTGTGTAGAAATATTTTAGGAACCAAAATTTTAAGACAAAGTTTGGAGAGTTTTTTCAGAAAAAGTATGCCATTTTACATAATTAATGAAGTCAATTTTTTAATTTTTTTTTAGAAAAACAGAATATTGTGAGAAAAAAAATTTTTCCACAAGAATTCTGTAGAAATATTTTAGGAACAAAAATTTGAAGAAAAAGTTTTTTTTTGTTTTTTTTTCGGAAAAAGTATGCCATTTTACATAATTCATTTGTTTTAATCCTGTAAAACGGCATACTTTTTCTTTAAAAAATTCAAGTTTTTTCTCAAAATAGTCCGACATAATTCTTGTACAATAACAACTTTTTCCCGGAATATCACAACTTTTTTGGGTAAAAAATATAATGACTTTTTTTTACAACACATTTAAAATGTATTTTTTTCTCAAAATATTTAGTTTTTCTAAAAAGTAAAAAAATGAATATATATAATTTGTTTTAATTATGTAAAATATTCCGACATAATTTAACATAACATTTGACTTTATATATTTATTTCTTATTTTTTAGAAAAACGAAATATTGTGAGAAAAAAATTTATTTTCCAAGAATTGTGTAGAAATATTTTAGGAACCAAAATTTTAAGACAAAGTTTGGAGAGTTTTTTCAGAAAAAGTATGCCATTTTACATAATTAATAAAGTCAATTTTTTTTTTTTTTTTAGAAAAACAGAATATTGTGAGAAAAAAATTACTTTCACAAGAATTCTGTAGAAATATTTTAGGAACCAAAATTTGAAGAAAAAGTTTGGGGTTTTTTTTTTCGGAAAAAGTATGCCATTTTACATAATTCATTTGTTTTAATCCTGTAAAATGTCATACTTTCTCTTTAAAAAAATTCAAGTTTTTTCTCAAAATTGTCCGACATAATTCTTGTACAATAACAACTTTTTCCCGGAATATCACAACTTTTTTGGGTAAAAAATATAATGACTTTTTTTCACAACACATTTAAAATGTATTTTTTTCTCAAAATATTTAGTTTTTCTAAAAAATAAAAAAATTAATATATATAATTTGTTTTAATCCTGTAAAATATTCCGACATAATTTAACATAACATTTGACTTGATATATTTATTTCTTATTTTTTAGAAAAACAAAATATTGTGAGAAAAAAAATAATTTTACAAAAATTGTGTAGAAATATTTTAGGAACCAAAATTTTAAGACAAGGTTTGGAGAGTTTTTTCAGAAAAAGTATGCCATTTTACATAATTAATAAAGTCAATTTTTTTTTTTTTTTTTTAGAAAAACAGAATATTGTGAGAAAAAAATACATTTTACAAGAATTCTGTAGAAATATTTTAGGAACCAAAATTTGAAGAAAAAGTTTGGGGGTTTTTTTTCGGAAAAAGTATGCCATTTTACATAATTAATTTGTTTTAATCCTGTAAAATGGCATACTTTTTCTTTAAAAAATTCAAGTTTTTTCTCAAAATAGTCAGACATAATTCTTGTACAATAACAACTTTTTCCCGGAATATCACAACTTTTTTGGGTAAAAAATATAATGACTTTTTTTCACAACACATTTAAAATGTATTTTTTTCTCAAAATATTTAGTTTTTCTAAAAAATAAAAAAAATTAATATATATAATTTGTTTTAATCCTGTAAAATATTCCGACATAATTTAACATAACATTTGACTTTATATATTGATTTTTTATTTTTTAGAAAAACGAAATATTGTGAGAAAAAAATTAATTTTCCAAGAATTGTGTAGAAATATTTTAGGAACAAAAATTTTAAGAAAAAGTTTGGTTTTTTTTTTTTTTTCAGAAAAAGTATGCCATTTTACATAATTAAAGACAAATAATTTTTTGATTTTTTAGAAAAATGAAATACTGTGAGGGAAAAAATAAACATTTTACAAGAATTGTGTAGAAATATTTTAGGAACCAAAATTTTAAGAAAAAGTTTGGGTTGGTTTTTTTTTTCAGAAAAAGTATGCCATTTTCAAAATTAATAAAGTCAAGTTATTTTAAATTTTATAGAAAAAGTAAATATTGTGAGAAAAAAAATAAATGTTACAAGAATTGTGTAGAAATATTTTAAGAACCAAAATTGTAAGAATTTTTTTCCAGAAGAAGTATGCCATTTTACATAATTAATTTGTTTTAATCCTGTAAAATGGCATACTTTTCCTTTTAAAATTTCAGGGTTTTTTTTCCCTCAAAATAGTCCGACATAATTCTTGTACAATAACAACTTTTCTTTGTTAAAAAATATTATGACTTTTTTTCACAACACATTTGACTTTAATTATGTAAAATTGGCTTTTTTTTTTTCTGAAAAAGAACCAAAAAAGTATTTCTACACCATTTTTGTCAAATATATTTTTTCTCACAATATTTTGTTTTTCTAAAAAAAACAAAAAAAAACGTCACCCCGTGCTGTCAGCTCTAGGGATGATGTTTGATAAGAAATTATCGAGTTCGAGCCCATTATCGAATCCTCTTATCGAACCGATTCCTTATCGATTCTCTTATCGAATCCAGATAGGTTGTTGTATATGGAAAAAAACACAATATTTGGTTTAACAAAAGCTTACTTTTATTTTAAAAGAAAAAAATAAAATAAATAAAATAAATAAAATAAATAAAATAAATAAAATAAATAAAATAAATAAAATAAATAAAATAAATAAATATTGACTGTTGTTACCCAAAGTATATTAGGTGGGATTTTTCAGAAAAACAAATATATACAGTAACACAAAAACAACCTGTCTCTGTGATCCCTATAGGTGAATAGCCATGCCTTGAGGCGTTTTTTTCCGGTCCATTATTTTTCCTGCTTGTGTGACATCACAGGAAATGACGTAGCTCAGATCTTAGACTGTGATGTCCCACAGGGCATTTCTTGTGGGACTGGATTCGTTCCCAGGGATTTGAATAAAGAACCAACTCTTTTTCTTTACTATAGTGGCCTCGATAACGGAAACTGGTTCTCAAAAACGGCTTAAGTTGTTCAACAGTCCGGGGGTCTCCGTTGTGCTATTTTAGGCTTCATAATGCGCCACACATTTTCAATGTCTGGACTACAGGCAGGCCAGTCTAGTACCCGCACTCTTTTACTATGAAGCCACGTTGATGTAACACGTGGCTTGGCATTGTCTTGCTGAAATAAGCAGGGGCGTCCATGGCAACGTTGCTTGGATGGCAACACATGTTGCTCCAAAACCAGTATGTACCTTTCAGCATTAATGGTGCCTTCACAGATGTGTAAGTTACCCATGTCTTGGGCACTAATACACCCCCATACCATCACACATGCTGCCTTTTACACTTTGCGCCTAGAACAATCCGGATGGTTCTTTTCCTCTCGACGTCCACAGTTTCCAAAAACAATTTGAAATGTGGACTCGTCAGACCACAGAACACTTTTCCACTTTGCGTCAGTCCATCTTAGATGAGCTCGCCCAGCGAAGCCGACGGCGTTTCTGGGTGTTGTTGATAAACGCTTTTTCGCCTTGCATAGGAGAGTTTTAACTTGCACTTTCAGATGTAGCGACCAACTGTAGTTACTGACAGTGGCTTTCTGAAGTGTTCCTGAGCCCATGTGGTGATATCCTTTACACACCGATGTGGCTTGTTGATGCAGTGCATTCCTGAGGGATGGAAGGTCACGGGCTTAGCTGCTTACATGCAGTGATTTATCCAGATTCTCTGAACCCTTTGATGATATTACGGAGCGCAGATGGTGAAATCCCTAAATTCCTTGCAAAGGTTTTTCTTAAACTGTTCAACAATTTGCTCAGGCATTTGTGTGAGCATGTGCAGAAGAAGCTGGGAGCTGCTGAGCTCTTCAGGAGAAGAAGAAAAAGGTGACCTCAGTGGAAAAGAATGCAGTGTGGTCTGCTCTCCCTCCCTCTGCACATCCAGCACTGGCAAAAATGACTTTTTCCCTTTTCTTTAAGTTGGAGCGGGTGGGAGAGGTGAGGCCCTTTGATTTAAAAAGGGCCTCACCTCCTCAATTTGCTGCCACGTTTGAGGCTTCCAAAAACTTCATGGCCATTATAGTCTGTCTCAAGAATGTCCTTCTGAGTAAACATTGTGAGATCACAGCAGCTGATAGCACCTCTCACTTCCTACTCCTCCCTTTTTGTTTGTTTTTAATGCTACTTTAATCGCTGGCTCTCCGTTTTGAACCATTCTCCCGACTTGCATGCCTTGTTTTGCATAAAGACGACATTTCATGCATCCTGGTACCCGCCACATGTTGGAAATCCAAGGCGACTCCGAGGAGGAGGAGCTGAGATTTATGCTCGCCTCCTGGGTCACCCTGCAAAAGCTCCACTAACGCTTTTCAGATGTTCCGCTTTCTGCTCCGAGACGCCAGCAGGAGCGAGCTGACAGCACGGGGTGACGTGTTTTTTTGTTTTTTTTTTAGAAAAATAAAATATTGTGAGAAAAAATATATTTGACAAAAAATGGTGTAGAAATACTTTTGGGGTTCTTTTTCCAGAAAAAAAAAAATGCCAATTTTACATAATTAAAGTCAAATGTGTTGTGAAAAAAAGTCATAATATTTTTTACCAAAAAAAAGTTGTTATTGTACAAGAATTATGTCGGACTATTTTGAGAAAAAAAAACCTGACATTTTTAAAGAAAAAGTATGCCATTTTACAGGATTAAAACAAATTAATTATGTAAAATGGCATACTTTTTCCCCCCCAAAAAACCCAAACGTTTTCTTAAAATTTTGGTTCCTAAAATATTTCTACAGAATTCTTGTAAAATTTCTTTTTTCTCAAAATGTCTTTTTTCTAAAAAAAAAAAAAAAAAAAATTGACTTTATTAATTATGTAAAATGGCATACTTTTTCTGATAAAACTCTCCAAACTTTATCTTAAAATTTTGGTTCCTAAAATATTTGTACAGAGTTCTTGTAAAATTAATTTTTCTCTCACAATATTTTGTTCTTCTAAAAAATAAAAAATAAATTGGACTTTATTAATAATGTAAAATGGCATACTTTTTCCCCCCAAAAACCCCAAACTTTTTCTTCAAATTTTGGTTCCTAAAATATTTGTACAGAATTCTTGTAAAATTTCTTTTTTCTCAAAATATTGAGTTTTTCTAAAAAAAAAAAAAAAAAAATGACTTTATTAATTATGTAAAATGGCATACTTTTTCTGATAAAACTCTCCAAACTTGTTCTTAAAATTTTGGTTCCTAAAATATTTCTACAGAATTCTTGTAAAATTTCTTTTTTCTCAAAATATTGAGTTTTTCTAAAAAAAAAAATAAAAAAAATTGACTTTATTAATTATGTAAAATGGCATACTTTTTCTGATAAAACTCTTTCTTAAAATTTTGGTTCCTAAAATATTTGTACAGAGTTCTTGTAGAATGTATTTTTTTTCTCACAATATTTTGTTCTTCTAAAAAATAAAAACAAATTGGACTTTATTAATAATGTAAAATGGCATATTTTTTCTGAACCCCCCCCCCACCCCCCAAACTTTTTCTTAAAATTTTGGTTCCTAAAATATTTCTACACAATTCTTGTAAAATTATTTTTTTTCTTACAATAATTTGTTTTTCTAAATAAAATAAAAAAATTACTTTATTAATTATGTAAAATGGCATACTTTTTCTAAAAAAAAACTCCCCAAACTTTTTCTTAAAATTTTGGTTTTGAAAATAATTCTACACAATTCTTGTAAAAAAAAAAAATTCTCACAATATTTCGTGTTTCTAAAAAATAAGAAATAAATATCTAAAGTCAAATGTTATGTTAAATTATGTCTGAATATTTTGAGAAAAAATACATTTTACAAAAATGGTGTAGAAATACTTTAAGAAGAAATATTTCAAGAACATTTTTTTTGTTCTTTTTCAGAAAAAAATATGCCAATTTTACATCATTAAAGTCAAATGTGTTGTGAAGAAAAAGTCATCATATTTTTTACCAAAAAAAGTTGCGATATTTCGAGAAAAAAGTTGTTATTGTACAAGAATTATGTCGGACTATTTTGAGAAAAAAAAATGAAATTTTAAAAGAAAAAGTAAGCCATTTTACAGGATTAAAACAAATTAATTATGTAAAAGGCCATACTTTTTCTGAAAAAAACCCAAAAAAACCTTTTTCTTAAAATTTTGGTTTCGAAAATAATTCTACACAATTCCTGATTAAAACTAATTATATATATATTTATTTTTTTTTCGAAAAACGAAATATTGTGAGAAAAAATTAATTTTACAATCATTGTGTAGAAATATTTTAGGAACCAAAATTTTTTGAAAAAGTTTTTTCTTTTTTTTACAGAAAAAGTATGCCATTTTATATAATTAAAGTCAAATGTTATGTTAAATTATGTCGGAATATTTTGAGAAAAAAACTTGACATTTTTAAAGAAAAATTATGGCATTTTACAGGATTAAAACTAATTATAAAATATATATATATATATATATATATATATATATATATATATATATATATATATATATATATATATATATATATATATATATATATTTTTTTTTTTTTTTTTTTTTTTTTTTTATTTTTTTTTTTATTTTTTTTTTTTTTTTATAGAAAAACGAAATATTGTGAGGAAAAAAAGAAATTTTACAATAATTGTGTAGAAATATTTTAGGAACAAACATTTTTGGAAAAAGTTTTTGGGTTTTTTTCAGACAAAGTATGCCATTTTACATAATTAAAGTCAAATGTTATGTTAAATTATGTCGGAATATTTTGAGAAAAAAAAATTGAAATTTTAAAAGAAAAAGTATGTCATTTTACAGGATTAAAACAAATTATGTTTTTATTTTTTTGTTTTTTACAAAAACGAAATATTGTGAGAAAAAATAAATTTTACAATATTGTGTAGAAATGTTTTAGGAACAAAAATTTTGCCAAAAAGTTTGTTTAAAAAAAAAAAGTATGCCATTTGACATAATTAAAGTCAAATGTTATGTTAAATTATGTCGGAATATTTTGAGAAAGACATTTGACATTTTAAAAGAAAAAGTATGCCATTTTACAGGATTAAAACCAATCATGTTATGATCTTCCCGATCTGTGCCCGTGTTCACTCCCCATGCCCTTAGCCCCCCTTCGCCACCCAAGCAGACCCTAGAGACAACGAAAGAGTAGTCAGAGCTGTGGTCAAGACCATGTGACACAGAAACAGGAAGTGGCTCCGGTTGAGCGCTAAGCAAGTGGCGAGGTTCTCTGAGACCTTTATTTAACGGTAACATGCGTACACTAAATCAGAGGTGTCCCAAGTGTGGCCCCGGGTTCATTTGCGGCCCGCAGCTAATTTAAAAAAAAATGCTACTACAATAAAAACACATGAAAGCGTAATGAAAGAGAAAATGTAACAAGAAAAAGTAACAAGAAAAAGATGCAATGTTGACTTTAATAACACAAAGCTGTCATGCAAGCTGTTTTTTTTTCTTTAAAGTTGTCATTTCTCAAAAAATAATAATGAATCAAAGTCAATGCTATAAATTATTGACCTATTGAAGTCATAAAAAATAATAAAAACCTATAATCAACGTAGAAATCTGAAGTTGATCGAGAAATGTAAGCGTAAAAAATGTTTTAAGTAATGGATGATTTATTTTTAATATTTTTAAAACTGGGACCCTCAAAATTTTTGCGGACTTCTATTTATTTTTTTAACTGCCATTTCTCAAAAAATAATAATGAATCAAAGTCAATGTTATAAATTATTGACCTATTGAAGTCATAAAAGGTATTAAAAACCTATCTTAAATTTATTTAGAAATTTAAGTGTAAAAAATTAAAAACATTTAAATAATGGATGACTTATTTAGAATATTTTCAAAACCTAGTGGACTTTTTTTTTAAACTGCCATTGCTCAAAAAATAATAATGAATCAAAGACAATGTTATAAATGATTGACCTATTGAAGTCATAAAAAATAATAAAAACCTATAATCGACGTGGAAATCTGAAGTTTTATCGAGAAATTGAAGCGTTAACAATAAAAAAGTAATGGATGATTTTAAAAAAATATATATTTTAAACTGGGACCCTAAAACTTTTAGAGGACTTTTTTTTTTTTTAATGACATTTCTAAAAAAAAAAAAAAAGAATCAAAGTCAATGTTGTTATAAATTATTGACCTATTTAAGTCATAAAGGGACGGCGTGGCGAAGTTGGTAGAGTGGCTGTGCCAGCAATCGGAGTGTTGCTGGTTACTGGGGTTCAATTCCCACCTTCTACCTTCCTAGTCACGTCTGTTGTGTCCTTGGGCAAGACACTTCACCCTTTGCCTCTGATGGCTGCTGGTTAGCGCCTTGCATGGCAGCTCCCGCCATCAGTGTGTGAATGTGTGTGTGAATGGGTAAATGTGGAAATACTGTCAAAGCGCTTTGAGTACCTTGAAGGTAGAAAAGCGCTATACAAGTATAACCCATTTATCATTTATCATTTATAAAAAATATACAGAAAAACCTATTTTAAGTTGATCTAGAAATGTAAGGGTAAAAAATGTTTACATTTTAAATAATAGATTATTTATTTTTAATATTTTCTAAAGTTAGTGGACTTTTTTTTTTTTAAACTGCCATTGCTCAAACACTAATAATGAATCAAAGTCAATGTTATAAATTATTGACCTATTGAAGTAATAAAAAATAATAAAAACCTATGATCGACGTAGAAATCTGAAGTTGATCAAGAAATGTAAGTGTTAAAAATTAAAAAGTAATGGACGGTTTATTTGTAATATTTTTACAACTGGGAGCCTAAAAATCTTAGTGGACTTTTTTTTAACAGACATTTCTCAAAAAATAATAATGAATCAAAATTAATGTTATAAATTATTGACCTATTGAAGTCATAAAAAAAATATAAAAACCTATGATCGACGTAGAAATCTTAAATTAATCTAGAAATTTGATGATAAACTTTTTCTTAAAATTTTGGTTCCTAAAATATTTCTACACAATTCTTGTAGAATGTATTTTTTTTCTCACAATATTTTGATTTTCGAAAAAATAAGAAATAAATATATAAAGTCAAATTTTATGTTAAATTATGTCGGCATATTTTGAGAAAAGAATGACATTTTAAAAGAAAAAGTATGCCATTTTACAGGATTAAAACAAATTAATTATGTAAAATGGCATACTTTTTCTGGAAGAAAAAAAAAACCCAAACTTTTTCTTAAAATTTTGGTTCCTAAAATATTTCTACACAATTCTTTAAAAAAAAAAATGTTTTCTCACAATACTTTGTCTAAAAAAATAAAAAATTAAAATATATAAAGTCAAATGTTATGTTAAATTATGTTGGAATATTATGAGAAAAAACTTGACATTTTAAAAGAAAAAAGATGCCATTTTACAGGATTAAAACAAATTATTATTTATTTTTTTTTACTTTTTGGAAAAACGAAATATTGTGAGAAATCTTTTTTTTTTTTTTACAAGAACTGTGTAGAAATATTTTAGGAACCAAAACTTTAAGAAAAAGTTTTTTTTGTTTTTTTTCAGAAAAAGTATGCCATTTTACATAATTAAAGTCAAATGTTATGTTAAATTGTGTCTGAATATTTTGAGAAAAAAACTTTAAATTTTAAAAGAAAAAGTATGCCATTTTACAGGATTAAAACAAATTATACATATATTTTTTATTTTTTTAGAAAAATGAAAATATTGTGTGAAAAAAGAAATTTTACAAGAATTGTGTAGAAATATTTTACCAACAAAAAATGTTAAGAAAAAGTTTTGGGGGTTTTTCAGACAAAGTATGCCATTTTACATAATTAAAGTCAAATGTTATGTTAAATCATGTTGGAATATGTTGAGAAAAAAAATTGAAATTTAAAAAGAAAAAGTATGCCATTTAACAGGATTAAAACTAATTATGTTGTGATCTTCACATTTTGTCCACCAAACATTTTATGCTGTGCGTGAATGCACAAAGGTGAGCTTTGTTGATTTTATTGACTTGCTGGAGTGCTTATCAGGCAAGCTAATCGATGCTAACATGCTATTTAGGCTAGCTGAATGTACATATTGCATTATTATGCCTCGTTTGTAGCTATATTTGAAGTCATTTTATTTCCTTTACTTATGTCCTCTGTGTATTTAAGTTTTATTTGCATGTCTTATGACACATTATCTGTATGTAATATTGGCTGCATTTCTCATAGTTGTTTGTGTGCCATGTTGTTCCAGACCACAGCAAACATTACCCAGATTGCAAAAACTGTAATAAATCCATTAGAAGAAAACAGAGTGCAGTTTCCTTTAACTTGGACATACACATCTATACCTTTGGCCATTCTGAGCCAGTCATTTCCAGAAGTTATATCATCCTGTGAGAAGCCTCCGTTTTAGTAATGTTTTCCAATGTTGCAAAAATGTGTAGAATAAAAATTTAAATACAACATTTCTGTCAACGAAGATTTGCATCAGCCTTTGACAGTAGGCTATTATAGCTAATATAGTGACTTACATAATGTGTTACCTTCATTATAACACTTATATAAGGCTTATAGCGGTATAGCTCGGTTGGTAGAGTGGCCGTGCCATCAACCTGAGGGTTGCAGGTTCGATTCCCGCTTCCGCCATCCTAGTCACTGCCGTTGTGTCCTTGGGCAAGACACTTTACCCACCTGCTCTCAGTGCCACCCACACTGGTTTAAATGTAACTTAGATATTGGGTTTTCACTATGTAAAGCGCTTTGAGTCACTAGAGAAAAGCGCTATATAAATATAATTCACTTCACTTCACTTTTAATTTTTTGCGGCATTTCGCATTTTGCGATATTTCGAGAAAAAAGTTGTTATTGTACAATAATTATGTCGGACTATTTTGAGAAAAAAACCTGAAATTTTAAAAGAAAAAGTATGCAATTTTACAGGACACCTTTTCGGAAAAAAAACAAAAAAAATTTTCTTAAAATTTTGGTTCCTAAAATATTTCTACAGAATTCTTGTAAAAAATAAAAAAAAAATTCTCACAATATTTAGTTCTTCTAAAAAATAACAAATAAATGACTTCATTCGTTATGTAAAATGGCATACTTTTTCTGGAAAAAAAACCCCAAACTTTTTCTTAAAAGTTTGGTTCCTAAAATATTTCTACAAAATTCTTGTAAAATGTATTTTTTTTCTCACAATATTTTGTTTTTCCAAAAAATAAGAAATAAATATATAAAGTCAAGTTTTATATTAAATTATGTCGGAATATTTTGAGAAAAAAATGAAATTTTAAAAGAAAAAGTATGCCATTTTACAGGATTAAAACAAATTAATTATGTAAAATTGCATACTTTTTCTGAAAAAAACAAACAACATTTTTCTTAAAATTTTGGTTCCTAAAATATTCTTGTAAAAAAAAAAAAAAATTCTCACAATATTTTGTTCTTCTAAAAAATTAAAAAATAAATGACTTTATTCGTTATGTAAAATGGCATACTTTTTCTGGAAAAAACAAACAAACTTTTTCTTAAAATATTTCCACACAATTCTTGTAAAATGTATTTTTTTTCTCACAAAATTGTGTTTTTCCAAAAAATAAGAAATAAATATATAAAGTCAAATTTTATGTTAAATTATGTCGGAATATTTTGAGAAAAAACTGAAATTTTTAAAGAAAAAGTATGCCATTTTACAGGATTAAAACAAATTAATTATGTAAAATGGCATAACTTTTCTGAAAAAAAACTAAAAACTTTTTCTTAAAATTTTGGTTCCTAAAATATTTGTACAGAATTCTTGTAAAAAAAATTAAAAAAAATTTCTCACAATATTTTGTTTTTGTAAAAAAGAAGAAATGAATATATAAAGTCAAATTTTATGTTAAATTATGTCGGAATATTTTCATAAAAAACTGAAATTTTAAAAGAAAAAGTATGCCATTTTACAGGATTAAAACAAATTAATTATGTAAAATGGCATACTTTTTCTGAAGAAAAACAAAAAACTTTTTCTTAAAATTTTGGTTCCTAAAATATTTCTACAGAATTCTTGTAAAAAAAAAAGAATTTCTCACAATATTTTGTTCTTCTAAAAAATAAAAAATAAATGTCTTTATTCATTATGTAAAATGGCATACTTTTTCTGAAAAAGAAACCCCAAACTTTTTCTTAAAAGTTTGGTTCCTAAAATATTTCTACACAATTCTTGTAAAATGTATTTTTTTTCTCACAATATTTCGTTTTCTAAAAAAAAAAAAAAAAAAAGGACTTTTTTAATTATGTAAAATGGCATACTTTTTCTGGAAAAAAAAAAACCCAAACTTTTTCTAAAAATGTTGGTTCCTATAATATTTCTACACAATTCTTTAAAAAAAAAAAAGTTTTCTCACAATACTTTGTTTTTCTAAAAAATACAATTATATAAAGTCACGGTGTGGCAAAGTTGGTAGAGTGGCTGTGCCAGCAATCGGAGTGTTGCTGGTTACTGGGGTTCAATTCCCACCTTCTACCTTCCTAGTCACGTCCGTTGTGTCCTTGGGCAAGACACTTCACCCTTTGCCTCTGATGGCTGCTGGTTAGCGCCTTGCATGGCAGCTCCCGCCATCAGTGTGTGAATGTGTGTGTGAATGGGTAAATGTGGAAATACTGTCAAAGCGCTTTGAGTACCTTGAAGGTAGAAAAGCGCTATACAAGTATAACCCATTTATCATTTATTTATTAAATGTTATGTTAAATTATGTCGGAATATTATGAGAAAAAACTTGAAATTTTAAAAGAAAAAGTATGCCATTTTACAGGATTAAAACAAATTATTTTATTTTTTTTACTTTTTACAAAAACGAAATATTGTGAGAAATCTTTTTTTTTTTTTTTTTTTTTTTTTACAAGAATTGTGTAGAAATATTTTAGGAACCAAAATTTGAAGAAAGTTTTTTTTGTTTTTTTCAGAAAAAGTATGCCATTTGGTTCCTAAAATATTTGTACAGAATTCTGGTTAAAAAAACAAAAACAATTTCTCACAATATGTTGTTCTTCTAAAAAATAAAAAATAAATGACTGTATTCTTTATGTAAAATGGCATACTTTTTCTGAAAAAAACATTTACTATTTTTGTAAAATGTATTTTTTTTCTCACAATATTTTGTTTTTCGAAAAAATAAGAAATAAATATATAAAGTCAATAGAAGAGACTTACATAATGTGTTACTACCTTCATTATAACACTTCTAATTTTTTGCGGCTCCAGACTGATTTTTTTTTGGTATTTTTGGTCCAATATGGCTCTTTCAACATTTTGGGTTGCCGACCCCTGCATTAGTCATTCGAAAAAGCCTCCGCCGAGGATCCGACCATTCAGAGGCGGCCGTGCTGTTATTAAAACAAAATAACCGTCATTTTTGTTGGTCTTACAGGGCAGGTATGGCGCTTGAACACCTGGAATGCTTCCTACAAAACAGGTGACCCATTTTCCATCAGAACTGAAGGAATTTTAACAGAACCTGCAATCCCGCATTTAGCTGCGTTGCTCTCCCGAAAACGGTCAAGCTCTTGTAATGAAATATTATGAGATGTGTGGCATAGAAAACGCTAGATAAGGTAAGTAAAGGTCGGTCATAATCACTTCAGAGTGAATATAAGACAGCTCCATGCATTGGAAGGGAGAGTTCAATAAACTCTGGTCCTAAAATAAATGTCAAATTAGAGGGTTGTTGCTATGTCCACTGGAAAAAAAAAAGGCCACTGGGTTTGGTTTTTGGCTCAACACACAGAACCACGGCAGAGCTCCTTTTCCTGTCTTCTATTATCCCTCCTCTGCGTGGAAGAGTCCTCCAGAAGGGAAAGCGAGGAGATAAAATGTCTGATGGTGACTTAACTGCTTGGAAGAGTTTCTTTACTCGAGATTGATCTGGTCTGGATGTTTCTGGGGTTATTTGAGGTCCGAAAGAACAAACATTGCAACCCCGAAGGTACGATGGTGGACTTTATTGCTGGTGACTGCACTCCAGGTCGGGGCTGAAAACTGTATCACAATATAAGTGTTTCATATCGGTCGATATCAATCATTCTTGATAAAATATCAATCAATCAATCAATGTTTACTTATATAGCCCTAAATCACGAGTGTCTCAAAGGGCTGCACAAGCCACAACGACATCCCCGGCTCAGATCCAACACCAGGGCAAGGAAAAACTCAATCCAATGGGACAATGAGAAACCTTGTAGGGGACCGCAGATGTGGGGACCCACACCCTGGGTGACCGGTGCAATGGACGTCGAGTGGATCTAGCATAATATTGTGAGAGTGCAGTCCATAGTGGATCTAACATAATAGTGTGAGAGTCCAGTCCATAGTGGATCTAACATAATAGTGTGAGAGTCCAGTCCATAGTGGATCTAACATAATAATGTGAGAGTCCAGTCCATAGTGGATCTAACATAATAGTGAGAGTCCAGTCCATAGTGGATCTAGCATAATATTGTGAGAGTCCAGTCCATAGTGGATCTAACATAATACTGAGAGTCCAGTCCATAGTGGATCTAACATAATAGTGTGAGAGTCCAGTCCATAGTGGATCTAACATAATAGTGTGAGAGTCCAGCATCTTTGTTTTCTACCTGTCAACTGTCAGTTTAGCATCTTTGTTTTCTACCTGTCAACTGTCAGTTTAGCATCTTTCTTTTCTACCTGTCAACTGTCAGTTTAGCATCTTTGTTTTCTACCTGTCAACTGTCAGTTTAGCATCTTTGTTTTCTACCTGTCAACTGTCAGTTTAGCATCTTTGTTTCTACCTTTCAACTGTCAGTTTAGCATCTTTGTTTTCTACCTGTCAACTGTCAGTTTAGCATCTTTGTTTTCTACCTGTCGACTGTCAGTTTAGCATCTTTGTTTTCTACCTGTCGACTGTCAGTTTAGCATCTTTGTTTTCTACCTGTCAACTGTCAGTTTAGCATCTTTGTTTTCTACCTGTCAACTGTCAGTTTAGCATCTTTGTTTTCTACCTGTCAACTGTCAGTTTAGCATCTTTGTTTTCTACCTGTCAACTGTCAGTTTAGCATCTTTCTTTTCTACCTGTCAACTGTCAGTTTAGCATCTTAGTTTTCTACCTGTCAACTGTCAGTTTAGCATCTTTGTTTTCTACCTGTCAACTGTCAGTTTAGCATCTTTGTTTTCTACCTGTCAACTGTCAGTTTAGCATCTTTGTTTTCTACCTGTCGACTGTCAGTTTAGCATCTTTGTTTTCTACCTGTCAACTGTCAGTTTAGCATCTTTGTTTCTACCTTTCAACTGTCAGTTTAGCATCTTTGTTTTCTACCTGTCAACTGCCAGTTTAGCATCTTTGTTTTCTACCTGTCAACTGTCAGTTTAGCATCTTTGTTTTCTACCTGTCAACTGTCAGTTTAGCATCTTTGTTTTCTACCTGTCAACTGTCAGTTTAGCATCTTTGTTTCTACCTTTCAACTGTCAGTTTAGCATCTTTGTTTTCTACCTGTCAACTGCCAGTTTAGCATCTTTGTTTTCTACCTGTCAACTGTCAGTTTAGCATCTTAGTTTTCTACCTGTCAACTGTCAGTTTAGCATCTTTGTTTTCTACCTGTCAACTGTCAGTTTAGCATCTTTGTTTTCTACCTGTCAACTGTCAGTTTAGCATCTTTGTTTTCTACCTGTCGACTGTCAGTTTAGCATCTTTGTTTTCTACCTGTCGACTGTCAGTTTAGCATCTTTGTTTTCTACCTTTCAACTGTCAGTTTAGCATCTTTGTTTTCTACCTGTCAACTGCCAGTTTAGCATCTTTGTTTTCTACCTGTCAACTGTCAGTTTAGCATCTTTGTTTTCTACCTGTCAACGTCAGTTTAGCATCTTTGTTTTCTACCTGTCATCTGTCAGTTTAGGCTGCTCGCCGGCTCCTCATCACCACTTCAAGATGGCGGCCCGATTTCTCGCGTCACAGCAGCCAATGCTGCGTCTACTTATAAGATGTCTCTGGTTATAACCGTCGTACATTTTGTTGTACACTTTGGTGAGACAGATTCAGTTTCGTGGCGTTACATCAGCAACTTTTCGTCAGGCTGGAGCAAGTTCTCCGTATTTTTGGCTCGTAACCGTGCAGTCAAGTCAGCATCCCATAAAGACTAATGGCTGGCTCCCCGTGTTTACATACGGGACGGCGGCTCAATCCCCCGGCGGGTTCCGTACAGGACGGCGGGGGGTAAAAGTTTACATGTTCATGCCTCTTCCTGTGCAAAGTCGCGTAAAACCTGACGTCTATTTTCTAGCCATTAGCAAGCATGGCCTCTTTATTGGAGCTCTGTCCTCTGGGGGAAAAGTGATCTAAGCTCCGTTTTAAATCCATGCAATTGCCAACAAAAGACCGGAGGCAAATGTCAGCACTTCTGGCAGTTAGGGCTCGAACCGTGATTGTTGTGACGCTTCAATGCCGGTTAGTGGTTCTGGGGTTCTGTGTTGGATGCAGGTGGACCAACAGTCTAGACCAGGATCAACCAGGGCCAGACCAGGTGAAACCAAATTCTGCACATGCAAGAAAGTCCGTTGTAGGGTTGTACGGTATACCGGTACTAGTATGGCATCGCAGTACTAATGAATCAAAAACGGTACTATACTCTGTTTGCAAAGTACCGGTTCCCGGGCATGATGGCGCTTTGTCAAGTCGTGACATTGCTGGGTTTACGAGCCGAGGAGCATGTTCGGCAGCGCGCACACACCAAGTACTTACAAGCAGACACAGTGTGTAGACAGAAAAGGGAGAACGGACGCATTTTGGTGTAAAAAGTAAAGATAAAGGTGAAGTTATAACACTGAAACACCCTCAGGAAGAGCTGCTTTGAGACATGGCTAGCTAGTTAGCAGATAACGTCCATCTGCAGTCTGCAGTGCTTTAGCTACTTCTAAAGTACCATTATCACTGGAGGACGAGGAATAGCTAAACATGCTTCACTACACAACGTAGACGGACACAATAGCGCACCGGCGTCACCGCTAACAAAAGCTAGCGCACCTGAATGTAAACAAATGCCACGGGTGGATCTACAACTCACGTCCGTTGTAATGATACCGAGTACAAGAGAGTATCTCGTAGATACTACTATGATTACATCGATATTTTTTTATCGTCACAAAATCTTTTTTACTTTTTTTTAAATCCATATTATGTTTATAAAGTCAGTAAATACGTCCCTGGACACATGAGGACTTTGAATATGACCAACGTATGATCCTTGGTATCAGATTGATACCTAAATGTGTGGTATCATCCAAAACTAATGTCAAGTATCAAAGAAGAGAAGAATAAGTGATTATTACATTTGAACAGAAGTGTAGATAGAACATGTTAAAACAGAAAATAAGCAGATATTTACAGTAAATGAACAAGTAGATTAATAATCCATTTTTACAGTTTGTCCTTTATAATGTTGACAAAATAATAGGTGTATAAATGACACAATAAGTTACTGCATACGTCAGCATACTAATTAGGAGTCTTTGTTTGTTTACTTACTACTAAAAGAAAAGCTGACTATTTTATTGAAGGAATAAATGACAATAATAAACATATGTTTCATGTACACTAAGATTTTTTTGTTCAAATAAAGACAATAATGACATTTATTTTGTGGCCCCCTTTATTTAGAAAAGTATCGAAAAGTATCGAAATACATTTTGTTACCGGTACAGAAATATTGGTATCGGGACCACCCTAGTCCATTGTCATTGACTTAAGCGCAAAAAATATGACTTACCTTACTTAGCAACAACAAAAGCGATCAAAATACTTTTTCATATTAACCTGTGCAACCTTATTTATTCATCTTAGAGGCCTACTGAAAGCCACTACTAGCGACCACACAGTCTGATAGTTTATATATCAATGATGAAATCTTAACATTGCAACACATGCCAATACGGCCGGGTTAACTTATAAAGTGACATTTAAAACTTCCCGGGAAATATCCGGCTGAAACGTCGCGGTATGATGACGTATGCGCGTGACGAAGTCCGAGTAACGGAAGTTATGGTACCCCGTAGAATCCTATACAAAAAGCTCTGTTTTCATTTCATAATCCCACAGTATTCTGGACATCTTTTGCAATTTTTTTAATGAACAATGAAGGCTGCAAAGAAGACAGTTGTAGGTGGGATCGGTGTATTAGCAGCGGACTACAGCAACACAACCAGGAGGACTTTGTTGGAGCATCGCTGCCTCTCAAGTCATTCACTGTAACGTTCCTCATCTACGAATCTTTCATCCTCGCTCAAATTAATGGGGTAATCGTCACTTTCTCGGTCCGAATCTCTCTCGCTCCATTGTAAACAACGGGGAATTGTGAGGAATACTAGCTCCTGTGACGTCACACTACTTCCGCTACAGGCAAGGCTTTTTTTTTATCAGCGAGCAAAAGTTGCGAACTTTATCGTCGATTTTCTCTACTAAATCCTTTCAGCAAAAATATGGCAATATCGCGAAATGATCAAGTATGACACATAGAATGGATCTGCTATTCCCGTTTAAATACAAAAAAAATCATTTCAGTAGGCCTTTAAACCACTATTGTATATTTTGCAAGAGCCCCAAGCTGCTTTTGTGGCTCCCCAGGTTTAACTACAGAAGCACCTAGAGCCACTATAAAACACCCCAGGGTGCAGAAACACCTCAAATAAACGAAACCCTTGATCTTACCCAGTAAAAAAAAAACTGTGACGACATCTAATAGCCACTCAGTTTTTACCTTCAGACAAAAAGCTTTCATTGAAACCTAAATATGCAACATGGCTGAACATATTTCGACGATAAATAATAGCTATGAATACAACAGATAAGAAGGACTAGAAATGGAACATGGTTCAGCGCCGAGGAACTTGTCCAGCTTGTTGAGTACCGATCACAAGCTTTTGGCCGCAGAGAGGACAATGTTTTGTTCAGGTTGCGGCGTCCAAAAAGCATCTGTTTTTCTGTCCCTGCCGGACACATTGATGGCTTCGTCTTTACGGGTCTCTGACGGGGACGGGACTGGAGAAGTCGTTTGGCAGAGGACAGTGGAGAAGCTCCGCGAACAGTGTTTGGAAGAGGTTTCGTAATCCAAACCATGGGATAATTCTGTCTTTCGGAAAATCAATGGGGCTTTGACAGGGTAGAACTTAGAATATACCAAAGATCAACGGACTCAGAGTTTGGGAACACACCTGTACCTCTTTGGACCGGGACCAGCTTTCTTGAAGTACAACAATTAGACCAAGACAGATGCGTAAGGTACCACAATTTCTGACAGGGTAGACTTGAAATATATGATATACAGTCTCTGGACAAAACACGATTCAAGACTTGTCTTTGAGAGCACGGAAACATACCTGTATCTTTTTGGACAAGGAACCAAACAGCTCGTTGGAGTCCAATAATTAGTCTCCATATGTGTAGATCCTGTTTTAAGGGACAGATTCCAAGGGTGCCTCAATTTTTTTTTACAGGGTATACTTCAAAATACACCAGACATCTGGACAAAACAAGACTCGAGCCTTGCCTTCTGGGGGTTTGGAACATACCCTTTTTGTACCGGGATCAGCTATCTTGGAGTAAAATCATTAGTCCAGATGGTACCATAACGTAAAGACTCCTAAAAGGTACCCCAATTTCTGACAGGGTAGACTCGAAATATATGATATACATTCTCTGGACAACACACGTTTCAAGACTTGTCTTTGAGAGCACGGAAACATACCTGTATCTTTTTGGACAAGGAACCAAACAGCTCGTTGGAGTCCAATAATTAGTCTCCATATGTGTAGATCCTATTATAAGGGACAGATTCCAAGGGTGCCTCAATTTTTTTACAGGGTATACTTCAAAATACACCAGACATCTGGACAAAACAAGACTCGAGCCTTGCCTTCTGGGGGTTTGGAACATACCCTTTTTGGACCGGGTTCAGCTATCTTGGAGTAAAAGAATTAGTCCAGATGGTACCATAACGTAAAGACTCCTAAAAGGTACCCCAATTTCTGACAGGGTAGACTTGAAATATACGATATACAGTACCTGGACAAAACAAGATTCAAGACTTGTCTTTGAGAGCACGGAAACATACCTGTATCTTTTTGGACAAGGAACCAAACAGCTCGTTGGAGTCCAATAATTAGTCTCCATATGTGTAGATCCTGTTTTAAGGGACAGATTCCAAGGGTGCCTCAATTTTTTTACAGGGTATACTTCAAAATACACCAGACATCTGGACAAAACAAGACTCGAGCCTTGCCTTCTGGGGGTTTGGAACATACCCTTTTTGGACCGGGATCAGCTATCTTGGAGTAAAATCATTAGTCGACAGAAGTCTTGATAGTACCATAACGTAAAGACTCCTAAAAGGTACCCCGATTTCTGACAGGGTAGACTTGAAATATACGATATACAGTCTCTGGACAAAACGCGATTCAAGACTTGTCTTTGAGAGCACGGAAACATACCTGTATCTTTTTGGACAAGGAACAAAACAGCTCGTTGGAGTTCAATAATTAGTCTCCATATGTGTAGATCCTATTATAAGGGACAGATTCCAAGGGTGCCTCAATTTTTTTTTACAGGGTATACTTCAAAATACACCAGACATCTGGACAAAACAAGACTCGAGCCTTGCCTTCTGGAGGTTTGGAACATACCCTTTTTGGACCGAGGTTCAGCTATCTTGGAGTAAAAGAATTAGTCCAGATGGTACCATAACGTAAAGACTCCTAAAAGGTACCCCAATTTCTGACAGGGTAGACTTGAAATATACGATATACAGTACCTGGACAAAACACGATTCAAGACTTGTCTTTGAGAGCACGGAAACATACCTGTATCTTTTTGGACAAGGAACAAAACAGCTCGTTGGAGTTCAATAATTAGTCTCCATATGTGTAGATCCTATTATAAGGGACAGATTCCAAGGGTGCCTCAATTTTTTTTTACAGGGTATACTTCAAAATACACCAGACATCTGGACAAAACAAGACTCGAGCCTTGCCTTCTGGAGGTTTGGAACATACCCTTTTTGGACCGAGGTTCAGCTATCTTGGAGTAAAAGAATTAGTCCAGATGGTACCATAACGTAAAGACTCCTAAAAGGTACCCCAATTTCTGACAGGGTAGACTTGAAATATACGATATACAGTCTCTGGACAAAACACGATTCAAGACTTGTCTTTGAGAGCACGGAAACATACCTGTATCTTTTTGGACAAGGAACAAAACAGCTCGTTGGAGTCCAATAATTAGTCTCCATATGTGTAGATCCTATTATAAGGGACAGATTCCAAGGGTGCCTCAATTTTTTTTACAGGGTATACTTCAAAATACACCAGACATCTGGACAAAACAAGACTCGAGCCTTGCCTTCTGGGGGTTTGGAACATACCCTTTTTGGACCGGGATCAGCTATCTTGGAGTAAAAGAATTAGTCCAGATGGTACCATAACGTAAAGACTCCTAAAAGGTACCCCAATTTCTGACAGGGTAGACTTGAAATATACGATATACAGTCTCTGGACAAAACGCGATTCAAGACTTGTCTTTGAGAGCACGGAAACATACCTGTATCTTTTTGGACAAGGAACAAAACAGCTCGTTGGAGTCCAATAATTAGTCTCCATATGTGTAGATTCTATTAGACTTAGACAAACTTTAATGATCCACAAGGGAAATTGTTATAAGGGACCGATTCCAAGGGTGCCTCAATTTTTTTACAGGGTATACTTCAAAATACACATCTGGACAAAACAATAGTCGAGCCTTGCCTTCTGGGGGTTTGGAACATACCCTTTTTGGACCGGGATCAGCTATCTTGGAGTAAAATAATTAGTCTAGATGGTACCATAACGTAAAGACTCCTAAAAGGTACCCCAATTTCTGACAGGGTCAACAAATGCGTGAGCAAATTGTCCAACAGTTTAAGAACAACATTTTTCAACGAGCTATTGCAAGGAATTTAGGGATTTCACCATCTACGGTCCGTAATATCATCAAAAGGTTCAGAGAATCTGAAGAAATCACATCAGGTAAGTGGCTAAGCCCGTGACCTTCGATCCCTCAGGCGGTACTGCATCAAAAAGCCACATCGGTGTGTAAAGGATATCACCACATGGGCTCAGGAACACTTCGGAAAACCACTGTCAATAACTACAGTTGGTTGCAAGTTAAAACTCTACTATGCAAAGCCAAAGCCACTTATCAACAACACCCGGAAACGCTTCGCTTGTCCCGAGCTCATCCAAGATGGACTGATGCAAAGTGGAAAAGTGTTCTGTGGTCCGACGAGTCCACATTTCAAATTGTTTTTGGAAACTGTGGACGTCGTGTCCTCCGGAAAAGAGAGGAAAAGAACCTAGGGTGAAAGTGTAAAAGGCAGCATGTGTGATGGTATGGGGGTGTATTAGTGCCCAAGACATGGGTAACTTACACATCTGTGAAGGCACCGTTAATGCCGAAAGGTACATACAGCTTTTGGAGCAACACACGTTGCCATCCAAGCGACGTTATCATGGACGCCCCTGCTTATTTCAGCAAGACGATGCCAAGCTTCACAGTAAAAGAGTGCGGGTACTAGACTGGCCTGCATTGAAAATGTGTGGTGCAATATGAAGGCTAAAATAGCTCCTCGGGGTCCTAACTCGGGCACGCCGTCGCAGAGGAGACGCCACATTCAGAAGAGAACCGGCGGGTCGGGAGACAAAACCAGATTCAAGGGTGTCCACGTCACATTTTTTTGAAACAGCGTTCGTCTCTGGAGGAGGCTGAGAGTGGGCGGGGCTCCAGGCGAGAGCTCACGTTCCTGATTGGCTCCTCCCTGACGTCCAAATATAGATGGCGTGTCATATGGCTGGAAGATGTCAATGCAAACTATTCGAAGTCATGAAAGTGCTTTTTTATGTGTTATTATTATTATTATTATTATTATATATCACCTTGCACTTCCACCATGTCGACTGCACATACTTTCTCTTTGCTGAAACGTGAAGTCAACAGACTGGCGCTGCCGAAAGGCTTCATGCTTCTTTTTTTTTTTCATGTTATGTCTTTAATTGTCTCTTCTTCTCCTCTCCACAGTGTCCACGTCTGCAAGCAGAAGAAGAGGAGGTGCTCTGCCTCTCATCAGCGTTACGTTTCCCAGGCCTGCCACATCCACAAAGGGAGGGATGAGGAAAAATGTATCCAGAAGAAAGAAAAACACAAAAAAAAAAACAGAAAGTAACGACCACAGAAGAAAAAAAGGCGGAGCTGTAATGATGGCTATGATGATGATGATAGTGGTGATGATGATGATGGGGAGGGGGGGGTGAATGTGCTTTTTTGCACCCTTTGACATGTAAGATTCGCGTTAAGAGTCGTGACAATACGGATTTGTACGTCTTATTATTATTTTTTTGGATGATTTTGTCATGAGGAAGAAGCGGGTGGTTTGAGTTAGGGCACATGTTTGATGTTGCGGGACGTGGCGTCGCACAGGTGGGACTTCAGGCAGGTAACCACGGAAGATGCTCACTGTATTTTTTTTTAAATATTCTAAAAATATTATCCCCCCCCCCCCCAAAAAAAAAAAAAAAGTGGAATATAAGAGTAAAGAGGTGCAATGTAATGAGAAAATGTTGCAATGTTGCCACTAATGACACAACAGGCAGTTTGTATCACTTTAAAACGGACATTTCCCCACAAAATTATAACTAATCAATTTACTTTAAAACTGTAATTTATGTAAGAAAAAATGATAACTAATCAAAATCTATATTAGTATGAATTTTAAAAAAAATAAAGAATGACTTTGCATGTGAGCTTGGTATTTTTATATATTTTTATGTATTTATCAGAGTACCATGTTCTTATGTTTTTATGTGTTATTAGGAATTTGCACTAAATTAGTTTGCTTGCAATTCCGTTGTACAATGTCAATACAGATATATTCTATTCTATTCTTTTAGTTTATTTCGAACATGAACACATTTACATCATAATACATCACACAATTTCACATCATTTCCTTTACGTCATGCCCGAAAAGGAGTAGGAAGAAGCCAAGCTTATTGAATCCTACCCCTTTCCCACTTCAAAGCATTTACAATGATATGAAATCATTTACTGACCTTTTTATAGAATAAAATAACATCTATGAATTAGTATATACAACAGTTTGTAATATGTCATTAATTAACTCAGTCATTATTATCATACTGAGATGAAGAATATTTTCAATAAAGGTTGGAAGTTTTCTATTTATTGACCTGTTCTAGGCTCCATCAAATATTTCACTTTGGACAAAATACTGCATATTTTGTGTGTTTGTCTTTTTTTTTATTTTATTTTTTAAATGTAGTAGACAAAAAGGCATAAAACTGATCTGAAAGTATTTAATGTCAAAATAACTTATTTTTAACACCTTTATGAGTGGGGCTGATTTATCCTTTTTTTTTTTTTTTTTAAACGGTCATTGCTCAAAAAAACAATAATGCACCAAAATCAATGTTGTTATTTACATGTTCTCCAATTGCTTCACATCAGATGTTCCACTTTGAACATTTTTGGGGGGGGTAAAATATTGCTATATTTAGTCGTAAACGTTAATCAAATTAAAACTTTATGTCACCGAATAAATCTGGAGTTGATTTATGGACATTTAAGCTTTTTTGGGGGTGCCTGGGTCCTTGAACATTAACTTGAGGTGAGCCCTAAGGGTTACGATACATATTGTATTGGTTTTGAAAACAACATGGCCGTCGCTCGCTCTCATTTTTTGTCAGCGTGCGGTCCTCGGTGTAAAAAGTCTAGTTTGGACACCTGGACTGCAGCTGTGGAAAGTCACAAGAAAATAAGTTCAAGACTTTATTTCTCCTTCTCGCTCCTGTCTCTACCTGCCTGGTGCATTGCTCAACCCTTCCCCCCTCCCCGCTGCCCGCCGTCTAAAAAAAGGGTGGCCCACCCCAGGGCGTCGCTCTTTAAGGGTCCGCGGGGGCGGCACGTGAGGCAGACTCCGCCCCCCACGCCCATCGCCACTCCCCGCCAGCTTCACGCTGACTTCCTGCCAGATTCCTTATAAATTCAACACATTGTCTTTTTTTTTTTTTTTGTCAGGCTCCTCCCACTTTGTCTCCCAGCAACTTTTGCCTCATATTAATAAAAAATATTTTAAAAAAATGCTTTCCTACTTGACGTGCTAAAAGTGAGATCCAAGTTGGAGAAGCAAAGCAAAATGGGCTTTAAAACATCCTTTGGGTTGCAAACTCCAGATGAGTCCGATTGCGAGACCATCTGGAATCGCTTAAAGTGACTTCAGCTTTTGGAAAGAATGAAAATAGTCCCAAACCAGACTCTCGCTCTCCCTTTGGTTTCTGCGAGCGAACAATCCAGAGTGTTCTCTCATCAAAGTGAGAGAAAGTGATGATTACAGCCCCCGGGCCCGGAGGACTTTACAAGCCGGAACACGTCAGCTTCCACCTCCAGAACTATACACTACATACATGTACTATAGTGTGTATATCAGGGGTCACCAACGCGGTGCCCGCGGGCACCAGGTAGCCCGTAAGGACCAGATGAGTCGCCTGTTCTAAAAATAGCTCAAATAGCAGCACTTACCAGTGAGCTACCTCTATTTTTTACATTTTATTTATTTACTAGCAAGCTGGTCTCGCTTTGCCCGACATTTTTAATTCTAAGAGAGACAAAACTCAAATAGAATTTGAAAATCCAAGAAAATATTTTAAAGATTTGTTTAAATAAATTCATGAATTTTTTTACTTTGCTTCTTATAACTTTCAGAAAGACAATTTTAGAGAAAAAAATACAGCCTTAAAAAAATGATTTCAGGATTTTTAAAGACATATAACTTTTTACCTTTTAAATTCCTTCCTCTTCTTTCCTGACAATTTAAATCCATGTTCAAGTCATTTTGTTTTATTTTATTGTAAAGAATAATAAATACATTTTAATTTAATTCTCCATTTTAGCTTCTGTTTTTTCGACGAAGAATATCTGTGAAATATATTTCTTCAAACTTATTATGATTAAAATTGGAGAAAAAAAAATATTCTGGCAAATCTAGAAAATCTGTAGAATCAAATTTAAATCTTATTTCAAAGTCTTTTGAATTTCTTTTAAAATTTTTGTTCTGGAAAATCTAGAAGAAATAATGATTTGTCTTTGTTAGAAATATAGCTTGGTCCAATTTGTTATATATTCTAACAAAGTGTAGATTGGATTTTAACCTATTTAAAACATGTCATCAAAATTCTAAAATTAATCTTAATCAGGAAAAATTACTAATGATGTTCCATAAATTCTTTTAAGTTTTTCTCTTCTTTTTTTCGGTTGAATTTTGAATTTTAAAGAGTCGAAATTGAATTTTTTTCGTGTTTTCTCCTCTTTTAAACCGTTCAATTAAGTGTAAATATCATTCATTATTAATAATAACATAGAGTTAAAGGTAAATTGAGCAAATTGGCTATTTCTGGCAATTTATTTAAGTGTGTATCAAACTGGTAGCCCTTCGCATTAATCACTACCCAAGAAGTAGCTCTTGGTTCCAAAAAGGTTGGTGACCCCTGAGATAGAGTGTCCGCCCTGAGATGGGTAGGTTGTGAGTTCAAACCCCGGCCGAGTCATACCAAAGACTATAAAAATGGGAGCCATTACCTCCCTGCTTGGCACTCAGCATCAAGGGTTGGAATTGGGGGTTGAATCAGCAAAAATGATTCCCGGGCGCGGCCACCTCTGCTGCTCACTGCTCCCCTCACCTCCCAGCGGGTGATCGAGGATGACGGGTCAAATGCAGAGAACAATCTCGCCACACCTAGCGTGTGTGTGACAATCATTGCTACTTTCACTTTCACTTTAATAACGTTTAGACCAGGGGTCACCAACCTTTTTGAAAGCAAGAGCTACTTCTTGGGTAGTGATTAATGCGAAGGGCTACCAGTTTGATACACACTTCAATAAATTGCCAGAAATAGCCAATTTGCTCAATTTACCTTTAACTCTATGTTATTATTAATAATGAATGATATTTACACTTAATTGAAAGGTTTAAAAGAGGAGAAAACACGAAAAAAAAATGACAATTAAATTTTGAAACATAGTTTATCTTCAATTTTGACTCTTTAAAATTCGAAATTCAACCGAAAAAAAGAAGAGAGAAACTAGCTAATTTGAATATTTTTGAAAAAATTAAAAAAAGAATTTATGGAACATCATTAGTAATTTTTCCTGATTAAGATTAATTTTAGAATTTGGATGACATGTTTTAAATAGGTTAAAATCCAATATGCACTTTGTTAGAATATATAACAAATTGGACCAAGCTATATTTCTAACATAGACAAATCATTATTTCTTCTAGATTTTGCAGAACAAAAATTTTCAAATAAATTCAAAAGACTTTGAAATAAGATTTAAATTTGATTGTACAGATTTTCTAGATTTGCCAGAATAATTTTTTTGAATTTTATATATTTCACAAATATTCTTCGTCGAAAAAACAGAAGCTAAAATGAAGAATTAAATTAAAATGTATTTATTATTCTTTACATTAAAAAAAATTAATTTACTTGAACATTGATTTAAATTGTCTGGAAAGAAGAGGAAGGAATTTATAAGGTAAAAAGGTATATGTGTTTAAAAATCCTAAAATCATTTTTAAGGTTGTATTTTTTTCTCTAAAATTGTTTTTCTGAAAGTTATAAGAAGCAAAGTGAAAAAATTAATGAATTTATTTAAACAAGTGAACACCAAGTCTTTAAAATATTTTCTTGGATTTTCAAATTCTATTTGAGTTTTGTCTCTCTTAGAATTAAAAATGTCGAGCAAAGCGAGACCAGCTTGCTAGTAAATAAATAAAATTTAAAAAATAGAGGCGGCTCACTGGTAAGTGCTGCTATTTGAGCTATTTTTAGAACAGGCCAGCGGGCTACTCATCTGGTCCTTACGGGCTACCTGGTGCCCGCGGGCACCGCGTTGGTGACCCCTGGTTTAGAAGATGTGCATTTTTTTCCTGTCAAAATCGAGATAATTATTTGCATTTAGTAAAAAAAAAAAAAAAATGTATTAAGACATTTTTCTCAGGCTTTCGCGGGCCACATACAATGATGTGGCGGGCCAGATCTGGCCCCCGGGCCTTGACTTTGACACCTGTGATCTAAGACAATGATACAGTTTTTTGATACAGGTTACCATGTAGAAATGAAGCCAGATCAGCATAAAAATCTCATCCTTTGAGCATCCCGGCCGGTGTTTTCTGCACTGGGACTTGTTCTAACATCCTGACATAGTAACACCACTTCGCCGACAAGTCGGGCTTGTGTGTGAGACGCTCGCCACCGGCGTGCCAAGGCCCGACGCAAACAGAGGACGTGAGGGCATCAACAGGTCTCAGCAAACTGTGGAACACCAGGAATCTGAAGTCTTATTTAGACACGGCGACTCCTCAGCGTGACACGGTTATAGCGGCGTTCCCCCATTAGCGAGCTCGCCGTGTAAACACTACTCGGCAGGGAGAGCGCTGATGTATACAGATGCATTTTTTGGGGTGGGGTCGGGGGGCCGGGCGGGGGGGCTCATTGTCGGTGGGTGTGGACGCCAGGACTCGGTGGTGAAATGTGAGATCTCGCATGGTGTGGAGGGAGTTAGGAGGAGCGTTGTGCAGAAAAGACGGATTAACTCTTTCACTCTGTGGAGAGATTGATAGAAGACCTTGGAACTCGTGCATTTCCACTAATAAAGAGTACCGTGTTCTATGGACCATAGGGCGCACCGGATTATAAGGCGCATTGCCGATGAGCGGGTCTAATCAGGTCTATTTTCATATATAACATGGGTGTCAAACTCTGGCCCGCGGGCCAAATTTGCCCGCCGGTATTGTACAGCGGCAGTACGAACGAGATTTCTCTACAGAATCTCCTCTCTGGTCAACAAAAGCACCTTGAGGATTCTGGCGGGAACTCTCGTTCAGCCCTTTTTCCATTACCTCCTGGTACCCTAGCACCTCCAAAACCCTCAAATCTAAACTCCAAACATCCCAGAACAAGCTAGTCAGGTTACTTCTAGACCTCCACCCCAGATCCCACCTCACTCCTACCCACTTCTCCAAAGTGGGCTGGCTCAAGGTGGAGGACAGAGTTAAACAACTTGCACTGAGCCTGGTCTATAAAATCCGCTACACCTCCCTGATACCGAAGTACATGTCAAACTACTTCCTTAACGTAAATGACCGCCATAACCACAACACCAGGGGGAGCTCCGCTAACCACGTTAAACCCAGATTCCGAACTAACAAAGGTCTTAACTCATTCTCTTTCTATGCCACATCAATGTGGAATGCGCTCCCAACAGGTATAAAAGAAAGGGCATCTGTATCCTCCTTCAAAACCGCAATAAAAGTTCACCTCCAGGCAGCTACAACCCTAAACTAACACCCTCCCTGGATTGCTAATAATCAAATGTAAACAATCAAATGCAGATACTTTTTCTTATGCCTTCTGATCTCTCTCTCTCTCTCTCTCTCTCTCTCTCTCTCTCTCTCTCTCTCTCTCTCTCTCTCTCTCTCTCTCTCTCTATGTCCACTACTTGCTGTCCATATCCTACCACCCCACCCCCTCCACACCCCTGATTGTAAATAATGTAAATAATTCAATGTGATTATCTTGTGTGATGACTGTATTATGATGATCGTATATATCTGATAGTATATATCTGTACCATGAATCAATTTAAGTGGACCCCGACTTAAACAAGTTAAAAAACGTATTCGGGTGTTACCATTTAGTGGTCAATTGTACGGAATATGTACTTCACTGTGCAACCTACTAATAAAAGTCTCAATCAATCAATCAATCTCAATCAATCAATCAATCACCACATTCACCGCTAATACTCATACTTGCCAACCCTCCCGGTTTTCAGTGCCCCCCTCGAAAGTCTCCCGGGGCAACCGTTCTCCAGAATTTCTCCCGATTTCCACCCGGACAACAATATTGGGGGCGTGTCTTAAAGGCACTGCCTTTAACGTCCTCTACAAATATGTCGTCACGTCTGCTTTTCCTCCATACAAACAGCGTGCCGGCCCCTGTCACATGATATATGCGGCGTCTACACACACACACAAGTGAATGCCAAGCATACTGGGTCAACAGCCATACAGGTCACACTGAGGGTGGCCGCATGAACAACTTTAACATTGTTACAAATATGCGCCACACTGTGAAACCCATACTTGCCAACCTTGAGACCTCCAATATCGGGAGGTGGGGGGTGGTGGGGCTTGGTCGGGGGTGGGGGGGCGTGGTTGGGGTGTGGTTAAGGGCGTGGTTAAGAGCGTGGTTAAGAGGAGAGTATATTTACAGCTAGAATTCACCAACTCAAGTATTTCATATATATATATATATATATATATATATATATATATATATATATATATATATATATATATATATATATATATATATATATTTATATATATATATATATATGAAATACTTGACTTTCAGTGAATTCTAGCTATATATATATATATGTAGATATATTTATTTTATTATACATATAAATAAAATAAACACTTGAATTTCAGTGTTCCGGGGGCTATCCAGTAGATGGCAGTATTGTCCTGTTTAACTTCTCCTCCGTTCATGACTCGGCCACCGTGTTCAATGGAGAAGTCTGTTCTACAAAATGTACAGGCAACATAATTACATACACCTTCCCCTTCGAACTCTCCTGGATGAACTGAAATTCTTGTTTCCATTCATTTTGGAACTTGCAAGCGTATTTCTTCATCTTGCTCGTCGACGGCGTCGCCGTGTCTGTAACTTCCTCGTTCTTCTGCTTCGTCTCCTTGTTGTGTGCGCAGTTGTGCCCTCTACTCTCTAAAAGGCGTAGATGTTATGACGTCATTGGGCAGGCAAGCTGTTTATATTGTGCGAAAGCGGACGTGAGAACAGGCTGTCCCCACTCAGGTCCGCATTGGCTGAATACCGGGAGTTTGTCGGGAGAAAATTTCTGCCGGGAGGTTATCGGGAGAGGCGCTGAATACCGGGAGTCTCCCGCTAAAAACGGGAGGGTTGGCAAGTATGGTGAAACCACACCAAACAAGAATGACAAACACATTTCGGGAGAACATCCGCACAAAACAGTTTTCTAAACTGGACTTTCAATCGAAGCAGGAGGTAATAATTAAAGGAATATCTCCAGAGACTTTTAAAACTGAAGAAAGATAAGGATGACTGCCTTTGATCAGAAGCAGCTGCAGATGGACATCATTTATAAGTAAAGGTAAGACCATAATAACGTTTTTTTTATTAAATGTGCTTTTCATGATAAGGTAAGCGCCGGAGTGAGAAGAGGTTTTAAAATAATTAGCGCATGCTTGCCCATTCCGCATGCTTTTGGTAAGCGCAGGAGTGAGAAGAGGTTTTAAATGAATTAGCGCCCCTGCGGCTATTCAAGGAAATACGGTATTTGAAACTGGATTTTGCATGTCACTATAAAGTTATATAAGCTTTGCTTGTTCAAAACTGAAGAAAGATAAGGAAGACTGCCTTTGATCAGAAGCAGCTGCAGATGGACATCATTTATAAGTAAAGGTAAGACCATAATAACGTTTTTTTTAATTAAATGTGCTTTTCATGATAAGGTAAGCGCCGGAGTGAGAAGAGGTTTTAAAATAATTAGCGCATGCTTGCCCATTCCGCATGCTTTTGGTAAGCGCAGGAATGAGAAGAGGTTTGAAATTAATTAGCGCCCCTGCGGCTATTCAAGGAAATACGGTATTTGAAACTGGATTTTGCATGTCACTATAAAGTTATATAAGCCTTGCTTGTTCAATATTCAATGCAAAACCTTTTTGGGGTCCCTATTAAAAGGTTAATTTGTTCAACCTTGGCCTGCGACTTTGTTCAGTTTTAAATTTTGGCCCACTCTGTATTTGAGTTTGACAGCCCTGATATATAAGGCACACCAGATTATAGGGTGCATTAAAGGGGTCACACTATTTTTATTTTTTTTTACATGTAAAAGACTTCCTTGTGGTCTACATCAGGGGTCCCCCAACCCTTTTTCCACCAGGGACCGGTTTAATGTATGCATTATTTTCACGGACCGGCTTTTTACAGAAAAAACAGCAAAAAATGAGCACGAAAAATCAACTCACCATAACGCTGAAGTAGCGGGAGCCTTGGGCGTGTTTCTTTGCGAAGACATGGTCCCCGGCACGTTGATGGCATATACTATATACCAGTGTTTCTTAACCATAGCGCCCCCTAGAATGTAATAGATGTGTTTTTCAGCTGTGGTTCGAATAGGCCGCAGCGGTTAACTAGTTGTAATACACTTTTCCACCACTTGTGGCAGTAATGACAACATAAAACAAACAGAAGAAGTCTGGCGCTAATGTCATAGAGAAATTTCTTCAGCGCAAAAATGATGACTAAAGTGGTGCAGCTGTGTTTTCATTTGCACTTTCATTTTATTGACAGTTTAGTTAAGAAATATATTAATTACTAATTTATTTTAGCACAACATAATACATATTGTGTGTACATTTATTTTTTCTAACACTTATATACAGCTTTTCATTTTTTGCGGCTCCAGACAGATTTGTTTTTTGTATTTTTTGATCCAATATGGCTTTTTCAACGTTTTGGGTTGCCAACCCCTGCCCTACCCTAACCCTAACCCTAACCAAAATAATGTTCATTTTGTTTTTATTGAATATCTTACTAAGTTATCATTTATTTTACATAATCAAAGTATTTCCATTACGAATTTGTTCAAATTCCATAAAAATAAAACATTTGTATTTTTTAAATACCAAAATGAACATGTTTCCATTTTTATGTACCGGTTTGGGAACTATTTAAATCGATTGGTACTAGTATTGGTTAAAATGTAAACAATTCCCATCCTTAGTAAATATGTACCAAAACTAGAGATGTCCGATAATATCGGCCTGACGATATTATCGGCCGATAAATGCTTTAAAATGTAATATCGGAAATTATCGGTATCGTTTTTTTTATTATCGGTATGGGTTTTTTTGTTTGGTTTTTTTTTGGTTTTTTTAATTAAATCAACATAAAAAACACAAGATACACTTACAATTAGTGCACCAACCCAAAAAACCTCCCTCCCCCATTTACACTCATTCACACAAAAGGGTTGATTCTTTCTGTTATTAATATTCTGCTTCCTACATTATATATCAATATATATCAATACAGTCTGCAAGGGATACAGTCCGTAAGCACACATGATTGTGCATGCTGCTGGTCCACTAATAGTACTAACCTTTAACACTTAATCTTACTAATTGTCATTCATTACTAGTTTCTATGTAACTGTTTTTATATTGTTTTACTTTCTTTTTTATTCAAGAAAATGTTTTTAATTTATTTATCTTATTTTATTTTATGATTTTTTAAAAAAAGGACCTTATCTTCACCATACCTGGTTGTCCAAATTAGGCATAATAATGTGTTGATTCCACGACTGTATATATCGGTATCGGTAATTAAGAGTTGGACAATATCGTAATATCGGATATCGGCTAAAAAGCCATTATCGGACATCCCTAACCAAAACTATTTAATTGCAATGCATACGGAAATACTAAACATTCAGTGCCAAGTACAATAGTCTACAACAACAACATGAAAGACTAAATTACTTACCGTAATTTCCGGACTATAAGCCGCTACTTTTTCCCCTCGTTCTGGTCCCTGCGGCTTATACAAGGGTGCGGCTTATTTACGGCCTGTTCTTCTCCGACACCGACGAAGAGGATTTCGGTGGTTTTAGTACGCAGGAGGAAGACGATGACACAATGATTAAAGACTGACTTTTCATATACCGGTAGGCTGGTTATTTTGATAACGTACAGGTGAGCACTTTGTATTACTTTGCACCGTTGTATTATTTGTACTCTGCACGAATGCTGTTCGCCATGTCAAAGATGTGAAAGTTTGATTGAATGATTGAAAGATTTATTGTTAATAAATGGGACGCTTTGCGTTCCCAAACAGTCATCTCTGTCCCGACAATCCCCTCCGTGGTAGCAGGAACCCCTATATACTACGCTAATTACACATCAAAACCCTGCGGCTTATAGTCGGGTGCGGCTTATATATGGAGCAATCTGTATGTTCCCCTAAATTTAGCTGGTGCGGCTTATAGTCAGGTGCGGCTTATAGTCCGGAAATTACGGTATATTAGGAATATGTGCTGAAATGTGAGCTATTTTAAATGGAAAGTGCAAAATTATCTGATCCTCCAAACCACTGAAAAGAACTAAAAGCAGCATAATATATTTATACAAGTTAGTCACATAGATGTTATTGTAAATACTAATAGCGGCTTTCACTTAATTACAGAAATAATTACTTAAATAGTTCTGAAATTAATTAATCAAAGGTATTTGACAGAATACCAGCTAGCAATCATTTTAAGAGCAAATTAGTTGGTGACTCAATAACAGTCTGTTTTTAATAAAACAACAAAAGCACTATTTTCCTTTCATGGTTCCCACAACAGACACAAAAAGAAACATTAGTAAGAAGCGTGCTTACGTCATCTTGGATGGTGACGTCATCTGCGAGCTGGTGACGTCGCTAGCTCGCGTTAGCTTCGTGCTAACTCCCCGTTAGCTTCGTGCTAACTCCACGTTAGCTTCGTGCTAACTCCCCGTTAGCTTAGCGCTAACTCCACGTTAGCTCTGCGTGAAGCAACGTCTTCGTTGACAATTTTCAACACAAACACGCTCTTCTACCAGCGCCCTTTGTGCGTCTTAATCAACGCTTTGTTTTTGTTTGACACTTTAAAACCTTTTAACTCACTCGGTTGTTAGCATACGTGACTTAGCTGTGACGTCACGAAGTGCACGCTGTGTGTCAGTCTAATAGGTGTACCAGGAACAAGGACACGGATAAGAGGGGTACCGCGACAATTCATCCAAATGAAGTATAGTCCTATCACTAATACAATAATATAAACGTACAGTTTCCCCCATGCTGCATGTCCTTTTTAAAACTACCCTATGATGTAATTGTGTCCAAAATGTGTATTTTTTAACGGCCTGCGACGCATTCTAAACATACTATTAAAATAATAATAATTAAAAAGGACAAACAGGTGAAATGTAACAACAAAAAGTAGCAATGTTGACTAATAACACAAAGCTGATATGCAGGATGTTTTTCTTTCTTTCGTCATCGTTCAAAAAAATAATGAATCAAAATCAATGTTGTTATGAATTATTGACCTATTCAGGGCTCCAATTTCAAATATTTTTTGGGGGGAAAATACTCCATATTTTTTTGTTTTCGGCATTTTAAAAACAAAGTTTACTTTGTGAAAAGGGCATACAACAAACAACAAAAAACATAAATAAATCTAACAAATCTTACAATTGATGGATTGTTCTGAAGTTGATCTAAAGAATGTATGATTTATTTATTTTTTTACTTTTATGAATGGGGCCCTTTTGGATTCCAAAGAATCTTAGTGGGACTTTTTTTTTTTTTTAACTGTCATTGCTCAAAAATAATAATAAAAAAAATCAATGGTGTTATGAATTATTGACCTATTTAATTTTGGGGGGGGGGAAATATTGCATATTTTGCGTTTTGCCATACGAAAAGGGCATAAAACAAAAAAATACTTTTTTAACTTTGACAGATACACCTGAAATTGATATAAAAATTCAAGCATTGAAAAATAAAATAATACAGAAAATATAAATATTATACTTTATATTTTTATATATATATATATATATATATATATATATATATATATATATATATATATATATATATATATATATATATATATATATATATACACATATATATATACACATATACATATATATATACACATATACACACACACATATATATATTATATATATTATATATATATATATATATATAAATATATATATATATATATATATATATATATATATATATATATATATATATATATATATATATATATATATATACATATATATATATATATATACAGATATATATACACACATATATATACACACATATACATATATACATATACATATACATATATACACATATATATATATATATATATATATATATATATATATATATACAGATATATATACACACATATATATACACACATATACATATATACATATACATATACATATATACACATATACATATATATATATATATATATATATATGCATATATATATATATATATATATATATATATATATACAGATATATATACACACATATATATATATATATATATATATATATATATATATATATATACAGTATATACAGATATATATACACGCATATATATATACACACATATATATATATATATATACACATATACATATATATACATATACATATATAAACATATATGTATATGTGTATATATGTATATGTGTATGTATCTTTATGTATATATATATATACATATGTCTACCGCCCGAATGCAGCTGAGATAGGCTCCGGCACCCCCGCGACCCTGAAAGGGACAAGCGATAGAAAATGGATGGATATATATATATATATATATATTTATATATATATATTTATATATATATAGGGCCGTTAAATTTTTTTTGCTGTGGGCTGCAAAAGGCCCCAGGGCCACACTTTAAACACCTCTGATGTAAAGATAGAGGCGGGTTTACCTAATGAAGTGTTCTGATTGGCTGTCTGAGCAAACAAACAAACAAACATGCGGAACCTTTCAAAGCTGCAAATGTGTTTCAATTCTCCATTTGGGCCACTGGGGGCGCTGCATGCTCTCCTCCCCCTGCTCCAACCCCACAAAAACTGATCCTCCTGTGAGATTCCCGTCAGATTGGGAGCAGCTGTGACCCAGCCGGCGGTGGGAGGCGGCTTCAGGCCGGTGGGAGGGGCTTCAACATCTGGAAAAGGAGAAGAAAGCTGACACCAGGGAGGCCATCCCAGAGTTGTGCTGTTAGCTTAGCACCAGTCGCTGCTCCTGGTGCGTGGAAAGGGACTTTATAGAACAGAGTGGACCACAACTTCCAGGACCAGACCCGGGCTGAGGGCCTCTGCTGAGTGTCCCCAAACATGTGGGCGCAGTGAAGTTTTAGTTAAGAAGAACATAAATGTTGCAGCAACAACACAACAAATACTTTGAAGCATCCGTGCTGGAATTCATCATTGTAGACAACCACGACGTATCAATGGCATCTGTGAGTTTGTGCATTCTTCTATGTGTCATTCTGGTTTCCATTGAGGGCCACATTGCAGTTCCAGCTGCTCCCAGAGGGCCACATGTTACAGTGAATATGTAGGCATTATAATATGTCATCTTCATTATGCTTTTGTAATTTTTAGCATTTGCCAAGATTTTATTGATCATTTTAAATATATATTTTACATTTTAAATATATATTTCCCTTTTAGCCAGAAGTGGTAATGCCGCAGCAGATGTCTATTTGGGGGTAATTACAGAAGTCACCTCGCAGGCCTTCCACGTCCTGCAGGGCAGCGCTGGTTCTGGTTCTGGTTCTGGTTGTGGTTGTGGGCCTGCGCTCAGGTGGGGACAGAGAGGGGCATTCATCTCCTCGGACCCCTCGGAGCTGAGGCTGGCAGGGCCGCTGTTGACTGAGGAAATGTTCACTTAGCGCAGGAAGTGTGAGGTTTCCCTCTAATGTTTGATTTGGGCGGTCAAGCAAACACCAGCGGGGTGAGACGTCGGGTCAGGACCACGCGGGTGGGACATCACACACGTGTGGACAAGGTGGAACTCCTGGAACCCAGTCGTGGACTTTGTCCTCTGTAAGGGACCATGTACTAAGGGACCATGCACTGTGTCATCTGTAAGGGACCGTGTACTAAGGGACTGTGCACTTTGTCCTCTGTAAGGGACCATGTACTAAGGGACCATGCACTTTGTCATCTGTAAGGGACCATGTACTAAGGGACCATGCACTGTGTCATCTGTAAGGGACCGTGTACTAAGGGACTGTGCACTTTGTCATCTGTAAGGGACCGTGTACTAAGGGACTGTGCACTTTGTCCTCTGAAAGGGACCATGTACTAAGGGACTGTGCACTTTGTCCTCTATAAGGGACCATGTACTAAGGGACTGTGCACTTTGTCCTCTGTAAGGGACCATGCATTTTTTCCTCTATAAGGGACCGTGCACTTTGTCCTCTGTAAGGGACCATGCACTTTCTCCTCTGCAAGGGACCATGTACTAAGGGACCGTGCACTTTGTCCTCTGTAAGGGAACATGCACTTTGTCCTCAGTAAGGGACCATGCACTTTGTCCTCTGTAAGGGACCATGTACTAAGGGACCGTGCACTTTGTCCTCTGTAAGGGAACATGCACTTTGTCCTCTGTAAGGGACCGTGCACTTTGTCCTCTGTAAGGGACCATGTACTAAGGGACCGTGCACTTTGTCCTCTGTAAGGGACCATGCACTAAGGGACCGTGCACTTTGTCCTCTGTAAGGGACCATGCACTTTGTCCTCTGTAAGGGACTATGCACTAAGGGACCGTGCACTTTGTCCTCTGTAAGGGACCGTGCACTTTGTCCTCTGTAAGGGACCGTGCACTTTGTCCTCTGTAAGGGACCATGCACTGTGTCCTCTGTAAGGGACCATGTACTTAGGGACCGTGCACTGTGTCCTCTGTAAGGGACCATGTACTTAGGGACCGTGCACTTTGTTCTCTGTAAGGGACCATGTACTTAGGGACCGTGCACTGTGTCCTCTGTAAGGGACCCTGTACTTAGGGACCGTGCACTGTGTCCTCTGTAAGGGACCATGTACTTAGGGACCGTGCACTTTGTCCTCTGTAAGGGACCATGTACTTAGGGACCGTGCACTGTGTCCTCTGTAAGGGACCATGTACTTAGGGACCGTGCACTTTGTCCTCTGTAAGGGACCATGTACTTAGGGACCGTGCACTGTGTCCTCTGTAAGGGACCATGTACTTAGGGACCGTGCACTGTGTCCTCTGTAAGGGACCATGTACTTAGGGACCGTGCACTGTGTCCTCTGTAAGGGAACATGCACTTTGTCCTCTGTAAGGGACCATGTACTTAGGGACCGTGCACTGTGTCCTCTGTAAGGGAACATGCACTTTGTCCTCTGTAAGGGACCGTGTACTTAGGGACCGTGCACTGTGTCCTCTGTAAGGGAACATGCACTTTGTCCTCTGTAAGGGACTATGCACTAAGGGACCGTGCACTTTGTCCTCTGTAAGGGAACGTGCACTTTGTCCTCTATAAGGGACCGTGCACTTTGTCCTCTGTAAGGGACCGTGCACTTTGTCCTCTGTAAGGGACCATGTACTTAGGGACCGTGCACTTTGTCCTCTGTAAGGGAACATGCACTTTGTCCTCTGTAAGGGACCATGCACTAAGGGACTGTGCACTTTGTCCTCTGTAAGGGACCATGCACTTTGTCCTCTGTAAGGGACCGTGCACTAAGGGACCGTGCACTGTGTCCTCTGTAAGGGACCATGCACTTTGTCCTCTGTAAGGGACCGTGCACTGTGTCCTCTGTAAGGGACCTTGCACTGTGTCCTCTGTAAGGAACCATGTACTTTGTCCTCTGTAAGGGACCATGTACTTTGTCCTCTGTAAGGGACCATGTACTTTGTCCTCTGTAAGGGACCATATACTTTGTCCTCTGTAAGGGACCATGTACTTTGTCCTCTGTAAGGGACCATGTACTTTGTCCTCTGTAAGGGACCATGTACTGTGTCCTCTGTAAGGGACCTTGCACTGTGTCCTCTGTAAGGAACCATGTACTTTGTCCTCTGTAAGGGACCATGTACTTTGTCCTCTGTAAGGGACCATGTACTTTGTCCTCTGTAAGGGACCATGTACTTTGTCCTCTGTAAGGAACCATGTACTTTGTCCTCTGTAAGGGACCATGTACTTTGTCCTCTGTAAGGGACCATGTACTTTGTCCTCTGTAAGGGACCATGTACTTTGTCCTCTGTAAGGGACCATGTACTTTGTCCTCTGTAAGGGACCATGTACTGTGTCCTCTGTAAGGGACTATGCACTGTGTCCTCTGTAAGGGACCGTGCACTGTGTCCTCTGTAAGGGACCAGACACTTTGTCCTCTGTAACGGACCAAGCGGGTGGTTGTCCAATGAAGTTGAAGATCTCTCTTCTCAAAATGGCTGCCATGCTGAGGGACCGCTAGCAAGTCTTTTACTTTATTGTTGCAGTTTTAGTTTTTACAACACACAAAGTTTGTGTTTAGTCAATGTTTGGTCATTTTGAAGATCGTGAAAACAACGCATTCATCTAATGTCCACTGTGGTGGACATGGAGAGATAGAGAGATAGATGGATAGATGGATAGATAGATAGATAACAGATATATAGAGATATAGAGATATAGAGAGATAGAGAGATAGATAGATAGATAGATAGATAGATAGATAGATAGATAGATAGATAGATAGATAGATAGATAGATAGATAGATAGATAGATAGATAGATAGATAGATAGATAGATAGATAGATAGATAGATAGATAGATAGATAGATAGATAGATAGATAGATAGATAGTACTTTATAAATAATGGAGGTGTAAATGGAAATAAAAAAGAAAATATAACAATAAGAATAAAAATAAGGATATATAACAGTAAAAATAAGAATATAACAAGAGAAACTTGGCAATAGTGACCGTGTTATGAAAAAAAAATTAAATAAAAATGAAGAAAAACAGTAATACTGTCGATTATATGAAAATGTGACGTGTACATTGCACCTTTAAATTTGTATTTTATGTTATTTTATGTTTATGTTGTGTTTTTTTGCAGTTTATTTCAGCATTGTTATTGCTTTGCATCCCCCCTCATTATATATATATATAATAAAAATAATTTTTGTGGGTCTCAGCAGATTAAAGAGGAACTCCATTCAAAACAGAATGATCAATAAGTCAATAAAAGGCGACAACGAGTGTTTTTTTTCACGCTACTTTTTTAAATATGCATCAAACATGTACAACATAAACAACAACATTACAAAGGTCATAAAAAAAACAAAAAACAAACAGTTTGCATTCTGTCAGCCATAAAATATTCAAACCAATAAATATGGGATTGGATTGATTAATAAAAATAAAAAAATTAATAAAAAAAAAAACTGTTTGCATTCTGTCAGCCATAAAATATTCAAACCAATAAATATGGATTGGATTGATTAATAAAAAATAAAAAAAATAATTAAAAAATAAAAAATAAAAATGAAAAAATATATTACAAAAATAAAAAATAAAAATAAAAATTAATTTTTTTTTTAAATTAAATAAAATTTAAAAAAATTAAAAAACATTTTTTTTTTACAAAATTTAAAAAAAATTAATTTTTTTTAAAAAATTAAAAAAAATTTAAAAAATGTTTTAAAAAATTTAAAAAAAAATTAAAAAATTTTAAAAAATTAAAAACATTTTAAACAAATTATTAAAAAACAAAAAATTAAAAATTAAAAAAATAATAAAATTAAAAAAATACAAAAACAAATAAAAATAAGTAAAAATTAAAAACATTTTAAAAACTATAAATATGTCCGTAATTATTTGTATACAATGCAATGAAATTGTGGATGATGAATTTGGCGAGAAGAAAAGGTCATAGTGGTGTGCAACGTGCGGTACGGGTCCACTTGCGGCTCACCGTTTGTTTTCCATGGGCCTGAAAAAGAGTCGTTTTGGAGGCAGAGTCGTCTCACTGCAGCTTCTTCTGGGCCAGCTGGGCCAGCTCCTTGGCCTTCTGCCTCTTCAGCTTCTTCTTGAGGAAGAGCAGGTCCACGTAGACGATGCGGTCCAGCACGGCCGAGGCGCAGAGGATCCCGCCGTGCAGCGCTCCGGCGATGCCGCAGCTGAACACGTCCTGGCCTGCGGCGTCACCGAGAGCTCAAGTCAGCTAACGTGCTAATGCTAACGAGGGCGGCGCGGTCGACACATACCGGAGAGGAAGAGGTTCTTGACGGGGGTGTGACACCGGTTCCTCGCCACCGCCTCGGCTTGGAAGCGCTCCAGGTTGTGTTCGGCGGAGTACATGGCGCCGCGCTGGGAGCCCAGGTAGTGCATGTTGGTGAGGGGCGTGGCCACGTCCTGGAAGACCAGCTGCGGGACAAACATCCCAGTTCACAGAACAATGGCGGACGGTTATATATTACCATGAGCATGCTTATATAAGAGACATTAAAAATACATTTATTTTTATTTAAAAAATGCGTTTATTTTTATTTAAAAATACATTTATTTTTATTTAAAAATACCTTTATTTTTATTTAAAACTACATTCATTTTTATTTAAAAATACATTTATTTTTATTTAAAAATACATTTATTTTTATTTAAAAAATGCATTTATTTTTATTTAAAAATACATTTATTTTTATTTAAAAATACATTTATTTTTATTTAAAAAATACATTTATTTTTATTTAAAAAGACATTTATTTTTATTTTAAAAATACATTTATTTTTATTTAAAAATACATTTATTTTTATTTAAAAAATACATTTATTTTTATTTAAAAAATACATTTATTTTTATTTTAAAAATACATTTATTTTTATTTAAAAAACACATTTATTTTTATTTGAAAATACATTTATTTTTATTTAAAAATACATTTATTTTTATTTAAAAATACATTTATTTTTTATTTAAAAATACAAAAAAAGCAAAAAAAACTAGCATTAAAAATGTGTATGCTAACATTAGCATGCTAATACAAGAGACGTTAGCATACCACCAAGATGGCGCCAAGTATCCAAATCCATGATTTTTTAGGTTTGAAAATACAAAATAAGGAAAAAAAAAATAGCATTAAAAATGTGTATGCTAACATTAGCCTGCTAATATAAGAGACGTTAGCATACCACCAAGATGGCGCCAAATATCCAACTACTTTCTTGACAGCACCGAGTGTCAAAACCATAATTTTTAGGTTGAAACTTTCGGTTTAAACTTACTAAAGCTACGTGTAAGAAGATGACGCGGAGTATCCAAATCCAAGTTTTTTTTAGGTTTAAAAATATAAAAAAAGCAACAAAAAAATAGCATTAAACATTTGTATGCTAACATTAGCATACTAACATAACATACGTTAGCATACCACCAAGATGGCGCCAAGTATCCAAATGCATGATTTTTTAGGTTTGAAAATACAATATAGGCAAAAAAACATCATTAAACAGCATTAAACATTTGTATGCTAACATTAGCATACTAACATAAGATACATTAGCATACCACCAAGATGGCGCCAAGTATACAAATCCATGATTTTTTAGGTTTGAAAATACAATATAGGCAAAAAAACATCATTAAACAGCATTAAACATTTGTATGCTAACATTAGCATGCTAATATAAGAGACGTTGGCGCCATCTTGGTGGTATGCTAACGTCTCTTATTTTTAGCATGCTAATGTTAGCATACAAATGTTTAATGCTAGTTTTATTTGCTTATTTTGTATTTTTAAACCTGAAAAAAACTCGGATTTGGATACTTGGCGCCATCTTGGTGGTATGCTAACTTATCTTATGTTAGCATGCTAATGTTAGCATACAAATGTTTAATGCTAGTTTTTTTGCTTATTTTGTATTTTCAAACCTAAAAAAAATCATGGATTTGGATACTTGGCGCCATCTTGGTGGTATGCTAACGTCTCTTATGTTAGCATGCTAATGTTAGCATACAAATGTTTAATGCAATTTTTTTTAACATTTTTTTTTTAATCATGGATTTGGATACTGGGCGCCATCTTGGTGGTATGCTAACTTATCTTATGTTAGCATGCTAATGTTAGCATACAAATGTTTAATGCTATTTTTTTGTTGTTGCTTTTTTTGTATTTTCAAACCTAAAAAAAACCTTGGATTTGGATACTTGGCGCCATTTCGGTGGTATGCTAACGTCTCTTATTTTTAGCATGCTAACGTTAGCATACAAAAGTTTAATGCTAGTTTTATTTGCCTATATTGTATTTTCAAACCTAAAATATCATGGATTTGGATACTTGGCGCCATCTTGGTGGTATGCTAACGTATCCAACTACTTTCTTGACAGCACCGAGTGTCAAAACCATAATTTTTAGGTTGAAACTTTCCGTTTAAACGTACTAAAGCTACGTCTGAGATGGCGCCAAGTATCTAATCTCAGTTCACAGAACAATGGCAGACGGTCGGAGAAAGCGCGGACTCACCTTGTCTCGGATGTTGGGGAAGAGCTGACAGGCCCAGTCGAAGAGTTTGTTGGCGAATCTCATCTTGTAGTTGAAGTAGTCGTCACCCCGACGGCGTACGGCGGTGTCGGTCCACTCCTGGAACCACTCGTACTTCACCATGGTCAGGATGGTCATGCAGGACTTCCCTGTGTGGTGAGGGCATGTTTCACCACCATCGCTAACGTCAACGTGACTAAGTTCTTACCAGGGTGGCGGATCTTGGCTTCCGGGTCTTTGGCTGAGGGCATGGTGATGAACATCATGGGAATGTTGTCCGGCGCTTCGTCTTTGCTCAGAGCAAAAAACTCCTCCATCCTAAAACAGTCATCTTAAATATTAGGACAGTTTTTGGCTCCATCTAGAGGACACGACGTGAACTGCAGCTTGCCAAACTCCTCCATCCTAAAACAGTCATCTCAAATATTAGTACAGTTTTGGCTCCATCTAGAGGACACGACGTGAACTGCAGCTTGCAAAACTCCTCCATCCTAAAACAGTCATCTCAAATATTAGGACAGTTTTGGCTCCATCTAGAGGACACGATGTGAACTGCAGCTTGCAAAACTCCTCCATCCTTAAACAGTCATCTCAAATATTAGGAGAGTTTTGGCTCCATCTAGAGGACACGACGTGAACTGCAGCTTGCCAAACTCCTCCATCCTAAAGCTGTCATCTCAAATATTAGTACAGTTTTGGCTCCATCTAGAGGACACGACGTGAACTGCAGCTTGCAAAACTCCTCCATCCTAAAACAGTCATCTCAACTATTAGGAGAGTTTTGCTCCATCTAGAGGACACGACGTGAACTGCAGCTTGCCAAACTCCTCCATCCTAAAACAGTCATCTCAAATATTAGTACAGTTTTGGCTCCATCTAGAGGACACGACGTGAACTGCAGCTTGCAAAACTCCTCCATCCTTAAACAGTCATCTCAAATATTAGAAGAGTTTTGGCTCCATCTAGAGGACACGACGTGAACTGCAGCTTGCCAAACTCCTCCATCCTAAAGCAGTCATCTCAAATATTAGGAGAGTTTTGGCTCCATCTAGAGGACACGACGTGAACTGCAGCTTGCAACGCTCGTTCTCCAGCTGTCCAAAGTCTATCAGATCTAGTTTTTTTTGTCCATCCATCCATCCATTTTCTACCGCTTGTCCCTTTTGGGGTGGCGGGGGGTGTGCTGGAGTCTATCTCAGCGACAATCGGGCGGAAGGCGGGGTACACCCTGGACAAGTCGCCACCTCATCGCAACATTCACACTCAATATAAATGTCGTAATTTTTGCTAGTTTACTAGAGTTTACCTATCATTTTTTATTATCACTTATTTTTTGTAATTTTTGTTTACTAGATTAATATTATTTATCATATTTTTTGTTATTTGTTTTTGTTTGTTTAATTGTTTTATACCATTTTTGTCAAAAAAAAATATTTTTTTTTATATGGCAAATACACAAAATAGACAGTTATTTCCCCAAAAAGTAGAAGAATATTTGATGTGAAGTATTTTTTAGGCTTGAATATGTCAATCATTCATAAAAACATTGATTTTAATTCATTATTATCTTTTGAACAATAACACTTTTAAAGGAAAAAACAGCCTGCATGACAGTTTTGTGTTTATAGAGTCAACATTACAACTTTGTTTTTATTAAATTTCACCTGTTTTGCTCTATATATATATATATATATATATATATATATATATATATATATATATATATATATATATATATATATATATATATATATATATATATATATATATATATATATGTCTTAATTAGATTATCCAAAAAATAGTGCTCGATACCGTGGTAGAGCGTAATATATATGTGTGGGGAAAAATCACAAGACTATTTCATCTCTACAGGCCTGTTTCATGAGGGCTTTTCAATTGAGGATTGAGGAAAACCCCTCATGAAACAGGCCTGTAGAGATGAAATAGTCTTGTGATTTTTTCCCACACATATATATATATATATATATATATATATATATATATATATATATATATATATATATATATATATATATATATATATATATATATATATATATATACACATATATATATATATATATATATATATATATATATATATATATATATATATATATATATATATATATATGTATATATATATATACATATATGTATATATATATATATGTATGTATATATATATATATATATATATATATATATATATATATATATATATATATATATATATATATACATATATATATATATATATATATATATATATATATATATAAATATATATATATATATATATATATATATATATATATATATATATATATATATATATATATATATATATATATATATATATATATATATATATATATATATATATATATATATATATATATATATATATATATATATATAATTAAATGTTACTATGAATTATTGGCCTTTTCAAGCCTAAAAATACTTCATATCAAATAGTCTTCTATTTTGGGGGGAAAAGTTGTATATTTTGTGTGTTTGCCCTGTTTACAGAAAGGCCATAAAACAATCAAGCAAAAATAATAATAAAAACGACGGATAGATCTGAGGTTGACTTAGAGACGTCAGCATTAAAAATAAAAATAAAATAAAAAATAAGAACTTTTTTTGGATCCCCAATCATTTTTGTGGGATTTTGTTTTAAACTGTTATTGCTCAAAAAATAATAATGAATCAAAATCAATGTTGTTATGAACTATTGACATATTTAAGGATCAAATTACTTCACATCAAAAAATCCACTTTGAAATATTTTTTGGGGAAAATATTGCATATTTAGATTTTAAAAACATGTTTTGACAAAAGGGGCCTAAAACTAAAACATTTTAAAACGTATAAAAATTATAATCGAACAAATCGATCTGAAAAAATGTATGACTTATTTTTAACACATTTATGAATTTGGATACCTCAGAATTTCGCTCAAAATAATAATAATAATAATCATTGTTGTTATGAATTATTGACATATTCAAGGCTCAAATTACTTCACATCAAATATTCCTCTTTGAAATACTGCATATTTTTTTGTGGGTTTGCCATTAAAACAATATTTTTTTTTCTATAAAAATGGCATAAAACAATCAAACAAAAACAACAAACAAACAAAACAAACATAATAATAATTGACGGATAGATACGAGGTTGACCTCGAAACGTCGGCATTAAAAGTACAAATAAAATAAAAAAAATACTTATTTTCAACACTTTTGTAAGTGGAGCCCTTTTGGATCCCCAATCGTTTTAGTGGGATTTTTTTTAAATTGTTTTAATAATAATAAATCAAAATCAATATAATGAATTATTGACCTGCTTAAGGCCAAAATTTATTTACATATTTTTTTGAGGAAAATATTGCATGTTTTGTGTTTTTGAGACCAAAAAAAACTTTTTTTTTTTTACAAAAAGGGCATAAAGAAAAAATAATAAAAAATGATAATCAACAGTTAGATCCGAAGTTGACCAGAGAAATAAGTGTTGAAAATTAAAAAAAAAAAAACCTGTATAACACCTTTATGAATGGGGCTCTTTTGGATCCCCAATAATTTTAGTGGGATTTTCTTTTAAAGAAAAAAAAAGTGATTTAATATCAATGTTGTTATGAATTATTGACCTATTTAAAGCTCAAATTACTTCCCATTAAATATTACACTTGGAAAAATATTGGGGGAAAATATTGCATATTTTTGTCATTAAAAAAGGCATAAAACACTAAAAATAAAAAAATGTATCGATAGAAGTTGCTTCATTTAAGTGTTGAATTAAAGTATAAGAAATAATAATATACAGTTAGGCCCAGAAATATTTGTATAGTGATACCCATCCATTCATCCGTTGTCTACACAACAGCACCCTCTAGTGGCGACTATTAAACTGCCAGCATCCTGACAAGCAACACAAGTGCACTCGTTATGTACGCACGATTTGTCCATGTCGTTGTTTTTGAAGAGCCAGAAGTTGGTGGAAACTAGACCCAGTTCTTCTTCAGTGCCATCGAAACCAGAGAAGACCAAGAAGGAACCTCTGCCGTGTTTCATCATGTTCAACCTCTCCTGGATGTCTGAAAAGTTGACAATTAACGGAAGATAATAATCCCGAAAAGTCCTGCGGAAATTTTGATGGGCTCGCTACGTGTGCCCTGAACTTCTGTCAGCATACGTCTAAGATTTGTATGCTAACATTAGCATGCTACTATAAGAGACGTTAGCATACCACCAAGATGGCGCCAAGTATCCAAATCCATGATTTTTTAGGTTTGAAAATATAAAATAAGCAAAAAAAACTAGCATTAAAAATGTGTATGCTAACATTAGCATGCTAGTATAGGAGACGTTAGCATAAAACCAAGATGGCAACAAGTATCCAAATACATGATTTTTTTTAGGTTTGAAAATACAAAATAAGCAAAAAAACTAGCATTAAAAATGTGTATGCTAACATTAGCATGCTAATATAAGAGACGTTAGCATACCACCAATATGGCGCCAAGTATCCAAATCCATGATTTTTTAGGTTTGAAAATACAAAATAAGCAAAAAAACTAGCATTAAAAATGTGTATGCTAACATTAGCATGCTAATATAAGAGACGTTAGCATACCACCAAGATGGCGCCAAGTATCCAAATCCATGATTTCTTGAAAATACAAAATCAGCCAATAAAAACCTAGCATTCAAAAAAAAATTTAGGTTTGAAAATACAAAATAAGCAAAAAAAAACTAGCATTAAAAAATGTGCATGCTAACATTAGCATTCTAATATAAGAGATGCTAGCATACCACCAATATGGCGCCAAGTATCCAAATCCATGATTTTTTAGGTTTGAGAATACAAAATAAGCCAAAAAAACTAGCATTAACATTTTTTTTAGATTTGAAAATACAAAATAAACAAAAAAAACTAGCACTAAAAATGTGTATGCTAACATTAGCATGCTAATATAAGAGACGTTGGCATACCACCAAGATGGCGCCAAGTATCCAAATCCATGATTTTTTAGGTTTGAAAATACAATATAGGCAAAAGTAACTAGCATTAAAATTTGTATGCTAACATTAGCATGCTAATATAAGAGACATTAGCATACTACCAAGATGGCGCCAAGTATCCAAACCCATGATTTTTTGAAAATACAAAATCAGCCAATAAAAACCTAGCATTCAAAAAAAAATTTAGGTTTGAAAATACAAAATAAGCAAAAAAAAACAGCATTAAAAAATGTGTATGCTAACATTAGCATGCTAATATAAGAGATGCTAGCATACCACCAAGATGGCGCCAAGTATCCAAATCCATGATTTTTTAGGTTTGACAATACAAAATAAGCCAAAAAAACTAGCATTAACATTTTTTTTAGATTTGAAAATACAAAATAAACAAAAAAAACTAGCACTAAAAATGTGTATGCTAACATTAGCATGCTAATATAAGAGACGTTAGCATACCACCAAGATGGCGCCAAGTATCCAAATCCATGATTTTTTAGGTTTGAGAATACAATATAGGCAAAAAAAACTAGCATTAAAATTTGTATGCTAACATTAGCATGCTAATGTAAAATTTTAAATCCGAACCTGGTTTGACTTGTATCTCAGGAGGAAGAAGTTTCTGGAAGGTGGTGAAGATGCCGCAGTTGGAGACCACCACAGGAGCATGGACCTCCACGTCCTTCCCGCCTTTCCTCACCGTCACCCCTGGCACACCCATGAAGACTTGAGTCCGCCGCCACCTCAGACTTTGACACGGTAAAGTCTCCGGTTCTTACCGTACGCCACCCCCTTGTGGTCCACCAGGACCTGGGAGACCGGAGCTCTGACCAGGCAGGTGCCCCCGTGTTTCTGGATGGTGCGGATGATATTGAAGGCGATCTCGCTACCGCCACCTTTGGGGTAGTACGCACCTCGCTTGTAGTGGTGGACCAGGAGGGCGTTGATCAGGATACTGGAGTCCTTTGGAGGCACGCCTGGGAGAAAACTTTTTTTGTTAGCTTTCTTCTTATCCATTTTCATTATTGTTTTTTGTAATATACTTATTAACTAAAAAAATAAAAAAAATAAATAAAAAAAATTAGCATGCTAACATTAAAATGCTAACTTTTTTTTTAGCTAATTTAACACTCTTTACTATAGTTCCCCAGCCATACACCTTAGAGTCACATAACTTTGTAGCTTTGTTCTTATCCATTTTCATTATTATTATTTTTTTATATTCATTAATTTTAAAAAAACAAAAAACTTTACAATGCTAACATTAAAATGCTAACTTTTTTTTTAGCTAATTTAACACTCTTTACTATAGTTCCCCAGCCATACACCTTAGAGTCACATAACTTTGTAGCTTTGTTCTTATCCATTTTCATTATTATTATTTTTTTATATTCATTAATTTTAAAAAAACAAAAAACTTTACAATGCTAACATTAAAATGCTAACTTTTTTTTAGCTAATTTAACACTCTTTACTCTAGTTCCCCAGCCATACACCTAAGAGTCACATAACTTTGTAGCTTTGTTCTTATCCATTTTCATTATTATTTTTTTTTAATATTCATTAATTTAAAAAAAAACAAAAAACTTTAGCATGCTAACACAAAAATGCTAACTTTTTTTTAGCTATTTTAACACTCTTTACTCTAGTTCTCCAGCCATACACCTTAGAGGCGTATAACTTGGTATGTGACACAAGCTAACTGTTAGCATGCTAACCTTAGCTTGCTAACCTGCTAATATTACCATGCTGACCTTTTTGAGCTAGTTTTGCAACCGTTTACACCAGAGTCATATAACTTGGTACGTGACACTTGTTAACTGTTAGCATGCTAACCTTAGCTTGCTAACCTGCTAATATTACCATGCTAACTTCTTGAGCTAGTTTTGCAACCGTTTACACCAGAGTCATATAACTTGGTACGTGACACTTGTTAACTGTTAGCATGCTAACATTAAATGCTTACTTTTTTTTAGCTAATTTAACACTCTTTACTCTAGTTCCCCAGCCATACGTTAACGTTAGCATGCTAACATTAAAATGCTAACTGTTTTTTTTAGCTAATTTAACACTCTTTACTCTAGTTCCCCAGCCATACACATTTGAGTCATATAACTTGGTATGTGACACAAGCTAACTGTTAGCATGCTAACCTTAGCTTGCTAACCTGCTAATATTACCATGCTGACCTTTTTGAGCTAGTTTTGCAACCGTTTACACCAGAGTCATATAACTTGGTACGTGACACTTGTTAACTGTTAGCATGCTAACATTAAAATGCTAACTTTTTATCCATTTTCATTATTATTACTTTTTCATATTTATTAATAAAAAAAAAAAAAACTTTAGCATGCTAAAATTAAAATGCTAACTTTTATTTTTCGCTAATTTAACACTCTTTACTCTAGTTCCCCAGCCATACACCTTAGAGTCGTATAACTTGGTATGTGACACAAGCTAACTGTTAGCATGCTAACCTTAGCTCGCTAACCTGCTAATATTACCATGCTAACTTTTTTAGTTAGTTTTGCAACCGTTTACACCAGTGTCATATAACTTGGTACGTGACACTTGTTAACTGTTAGCATGCTAACATTAAAATGCTAACTTTTTTATCCATTTTCATTATTATTAATTTTTCATATTTATTAATAAAAAATAAAAAAAACTTTAGCATGCTAACATTCAAATGCTAACTTTTATTTTTCGCTAATTTAACACTCTTTACTCTAGTTCCCCAGCCATACACCTTAGAGTCGTATAACTTGGTATGTGACACAAGCTAACTGTTAGCATGCTAACCTTAGCTCGCTAACCTGCTAATATTACCATGCTAACTTTTTTAAGTTAGTTTTGCAACCGTTTACACCAGAGTCATATAACTTGGTACGTGACACTTGTTAACTGTTAGCATGCTAACATTAAAATGCTAACTTTATTTTAGCTAATTTAACACTCTTTACTGTAGTTCCCCAGCCATACACTTTAGAGTCATATAACTTGGTATGTGACACAAGCTAACTGTTAGCATGCTAACCTTAGCTTGCTAACCTGCTAATATTACCATGCTGACTTTTTGAGGTAGTTTTGCAACCGTTTACACCAGAGTCATATAACTTGGTATGTGACATTTGTTACCGGTTAATATGCAAACAATAGCTTGCTAGCAAGCTAATTTCAGCTTGCTAACTTTTTCCATCTCATTTTACTTTTTTTTTTTTCTCCGCAGCGGAAGAGTTCGAAAGCTAAAGAAGATTCCTACTCAGTGGCCTAGTGGTTAGAGTGTCCGCCCTGGGATGGGTAGGTTGTGAGTTCAAACCCCGGCCGAGTCATACCAAAGACTATAAAATTGGGAGCCATTACCTCCCTGCTTAGCACTCGGCATCAAGGTTTGGAATTGGGGGTTAAATCACCAAAAATGATTCCTGGGCGTTGCCACTGCTGCTGCTCACTGCTCCCTTTACCTCCCAGGAGGATGGGTCAAATGCAGAGGGTAAATTTCACCACACCTAGTGTGTGTGTGACAATCATTGGTACTTTAACTTTAACTTAAGAAGATTCCGGGTCTCACCGTAGAATAGGTAGGAAAAGATGACGTGGAGGTCTTTGTTGGCGGTCAGCTTGTTCGCCAAGTCCGTGGCACACGTTCCAGAGAGGCGGAAAACCGACGAGGCCGCGTCTGCGATTCCTGACTTCAACAGGAACAAGGACAGCCACTGTGGGAGGAGCTTGAGGGTCGCCAGGTAGTGAGTCTTCTTGGCTGAGACCTGTTGGACAGACCGGTGAGGACGCCATTTCCTTGAAGAGGAACTCGCCTGGGGGGCGGGGGGTTTTTACCTTCATGATCTGGAAGAAGCTCTCGATGGCCTCGGTGTCGTCTGGGAATTGCTTCAAGAGGTGAGCCTTCATTTCCGTTTTCCCGGAGAAGATGCTGTACTCCCGCTTGTCGTCCCCCAGGCCGATCTGGATGGTGTCAAAGTGTTGGTTCAGCTCCTGGAACTCCAGCTGTCCCTCAGACAGCTGGTCAAAGATAATGCGGAGGAGGCTGTTCTCATGAAGCTGGCCGACGTAGTGGAGGCCTAAGGACGCACGGACCGTCAAACCTCTGTGCCGCTAAAGGTCCAACCACTCATTAGCATGAGCGCTAGCCTACCAACGTCAAACTCGAAGCCTTTCTCCACGTAGGTGTGACAGCAGCCGCCCGCCTGGTCGTGCTGCTCCAGAACCAGAACCTTCTTGCCCGCCTTGGCCAAGGTGGCGCCCGCCGCCAGCCCGCCGATTCCGCTGCCGATCACTATGACGTCCAGGTTCTCGGGCACCTTGTCAGCGCTGAAACCTGCACATTGTTATTAGTTAATGAGGTCATTAGAGACAACAATCTGAACTTCACTGGTCTCAGCGAAACTTGGCTCAAACCAGACGAATTGTTTGCGCTGAACGAGGCATCTCCTCCTAACTATACGAATGCGCATATTGCCCGTCCCCTTAAAAGGGGTGCGGGGGTCGCCCGCGGGCTATAGAGCGTTTTCTATTGGGGCTCCAGTACTATGGAATGTTCTAGCAGTAACAGTTAGAGATGCTACCTCAGTAGAAGCATTTAAGTCCCATCTTAAAACTCATTTGTATACTCTAGCCTTTAAATAGACCCCCTTTTTAGACCAGTTGATCTGCCATTTCTTTTCTGCTCTGCCCCCCTCTCCTTCGGGCACAGGTTCGGTGGCCATGGATGAAGCGCTGGCTGTCCAGGGTCGGGACCCAGGGTGGACCACTCGTCTGTGCATCGGTTGGGGACATCTCTGCGCTGCTGACCTGTCTCCGCTCGGGATGGTCTCCTGCTGGCCCCACTATGGACTGGACTCTCACTATTATGTTAGATCCACTATGGACTGGACTCTCACACTATTATGTTAGATCCACTATGGACTGGACTCTCACACTATTATGTTAGATCCACTACGGACTGGACTCTCACACTATTATGTTAGATCCACTATGGGACTCTCTCACTATTATGTTAGATCCACTATGGACTGGACTCTCACAATATTATGCTAGATCCACTATGGACTGGACTCTCACACTATTATGTTAGATCCACTATGGACTGGACTCTCACACTATTATGTTAGATCCACTATGGACTGGACTCTCACAATATTATGTTAGATCCACTATGGACTAGACTCTCACGCTTATGTTAGATCCACTATGGACTGGACTCTCACAATATTATGCTAGATCCACTATGGACTGGACTCTCACAATATTATGCTAGATTCACTATGGACTGGACTCTCACACTATTATGTTAGATCCACTATGGACTGGACTCTCACACTATTATGTTAGATCCACTATGGACTGTACTCTCACAATATTATGTTAGATCCACTATGGACTAGACTCTCACGCTTATGTTAGATCCATTATGGACTGGACTCTCACTATTATGTTAGATCCACTATGGACTGGACTCTCACTATTATGTTAGATCCACTATGGACTGGACTCTCACACTATTATGTTAGATCCACTATGGACTAGACTCTCACAATATTATGTTAGATCCACTATGGACTGGACTCTCACACTATTATGTTAGATCCACTATGGACTGGACTCTCACTATTATGTTAGATCCACTATGGACTGGACTCTCACTATTATGTTAGATCCACTATGGACTGGACTCTCACACTATTATGTTAGATCCACTATGGACTAGACTCTCACAATATTATGTTAAATCCACTATGGACTGGACTCTCACACTATTATGTTAGATCCACTATGGACTGGACTCTCACACTATTATGTCAGATCTACTATGGACTGGACTCTCACAATATTATGTTAGATCCACTATGGACTAGACTCTCACTATTATGTTAGATCCACTATGGACTGGACTCTCACTATTATGTTAGATCCACTATGGACTGGACTCTCACTATTATGTTAGATCCACTATGGACTGGACTCTCACTATTATGTTAGATCCACTATGGACTGGACTCTCACTATTATGTTAGATCCACTATGGACTGGACTCTCACTATTATGTTAGATCCACTATGGACTGGACTCTCACACTATTATGTTAGATCCACTATGGACTGGACTCTCACAATATTATGTTAGATCCACTATGGACTAGACTCTCACTATTATGTTAGATCCACTATGGACTGGACTCTCACTATTATGTTAGATCCACTATGGACTGGACTCTCACTATTATGTTAGATCATGATAGATGCCAAGTAGTTACAGGATCATACATTGGTCATATTCAAAGTCCTCATGTGTCCAGGGACGTATTTACTGACTTTATAAACATGATATGAATTTTTGAAAAAGGAAAAAATATTTTGTGATGCCAAAAAATATTCATGTATTCATAGTAGTATCAACTAGATACGCTCCTGTACTTGGTATCATTACAGTGGATGCCAGGTGTAGATCCACCCATGGCGTTTGTTTACATTGTGACGCCGGTGAGCTATTGTATCCTCCTACGGTGTGTAGTGAAGCATGTTTAGCTATTCTTCGTCCTCCAGTGATAACGCTACTTACTTTATTTGTCGCCATGGAGGCCAGGATTAGTGATTTAGAAGTAGCTAAAACACTGCCGATGGATGTCAGCCACTAACTAGCTAGCCATGTCTTGAAGCACCTCTTCCTGAGCGTGTATCTTCAGTGTTGACGTTTCCATTCCAGTTAACAGTGCACCATTGTCTAAACTTTCCACTGTTGTTGTGTCATATGCTCTCTCCCCCCTCCCAAACCGTGCTTACTCCCCCCCTCCCATCTGGTATTCAGTATTCACTTGTTCCTTCGTGAACCCGCTCGAGCCATTCAATACATTAAAGAAAGACAATTTTGTTTGACTACTTGATTAGAAAATGTCCAATACAGTAACCTCATGTTTGTAGCACAATTCGAGATCCTTTCTTGATAGTGTCTGCTATCTAACATCAGCATAGCCATTAGAGACCTAATATTTGTGCCGATATTACAGCGGACATCATGTCAGTTTGAGAAATGTGGTATTCCATCTGGCAGGACACTACCGCTTTGGTCCACTGGCGCCGCCAAACTCAACCAAAAGTAAAAGTTCTTAGGTGGGGCCAGAAGGAGCTGTTCCAACCTGTAACCTGTTTTGAAAAAGTTCCATTATAATTATTGTACCAAATTGAGAATCGGTGACTCATCACCCCAGGAATCGGTGCCCAAAGATTCCCCACCCTTACTAACCGTCGGGAGTTTTTCCCGCCATTATCATTGTCACCGTTAATCGTTCCATCCCTAGGGCTAAGTACTGGAAACCACATCGATCCGGCTCCAGTTTTGTCAAGCCATACCTTGCTTGATGACTTTGTCCCTCTTTTTCTGGTCAAACTCTCGAGGTCCAGGAGGCCTGACCGAGTCCAGGGAGAAAGGACTGGGCTTCCCGAACAAATACCAGTAGGTCCCCCCTGCCCAAATCACCAAGCACGCCAAGACGACCAAGAGCCACATCGTGGAAAAAAAAGGATCAAATTGAAAAAAGGAATGCTCTGCACGACTCCAGGCTCCCTTTTTATTACACCGCTGCAGGTGCGGCGAGGGGGCGGGGCTTGACATGTAACACTCGACATGTCATAACAAGCAATAAAGATAAAAAGGTGTGTTTGTTTTGTTGGGACTTTCACATGCACAGCACACAAATACACATCAATATCACAATATTTTGTTCCACCTCACTTTGCCGGGAAGGAACGTTTCAATAAAGATAAAAATATGTATTTGTTTTGTTGGGACTTTCACACGCACAGAACACAAATACACATTCAATATCACAATATTTTGTTCCACCTCACTTTGCCGGGAAGGAACGTTTCAATAAAGATAAAAATATGTATTTGCTTTGTAGGGACTTTCACATGCACAGCACACAAATACACATCAATATCACAATATTTTGTTCCACCTCACTTTGCCGGGAAGGAACGTTTCAATAAAGATAAAAATATGTATTTGTTTTGTAGGGACTTTCACATGCACAGCACACAAATACACATCAATATCACAATATTTTGTTCCACCTCACTTTGCCGGGAAGGAACTTTTCAATAAAGATAAAAATATGTATCTGTTTTGTTGGGACTTTCACACGCACAGAACACAAATACACATCAATATCACAATATTTTGTTCCACCTCACTTGGCCGGGAAGGAACGTTTCAATAAAGATAAAAATATGTATTTGTTTTGTAGGGACTTTCACTCGCACAGAACACAAATACACATCAATATCACAATATTTTGTTCCACCTCACTTTGCCGGGAAGGAACGTTTCAATAAAGATAAAAATATGTATTTGTTTTGTTGGGACTTTCACACGCACAGAAAACAAATACACATCAATATCACAATATCTATTTCATTTTTGTTCCACCTCACTTTGCCGGGAAGGAACGTTTCAATAAAGATACAAATATGTATCTATTTTGTTGGGACTTTCACACGCACAGAACACAAATACACATCAATATCACAATATTTATGTCATTTTTGTTCCACCTCACTTTGCCGGGAAGGAACGTTTCAATAAAGATAAAAATATGTATTTGTTTTGTTGGGACTTTCACACGCACAGCACACAAATACACATCAATATCACAATATTTTGTTCCACCTCACTTTGCCGGGAAGGAACGTTTCAATAAAGATAAAAATATGTATCTGTTTTGTTGGGACTTTCACACGCACAGCACACAAATACACATCAATATCACAATATTTTGTTCCACCTCACTTTGCCGGGAAGGAACGTTTCAATAAAGATAAAAATATGTATTTGTTTTGTTGGGACTTTCACACGCACAGCACACAAATACACATCAATATCACAATATTTTGTTCCACCTCACTTTGCCGGGAAGGAACGTTTCAATAAAGATAAAAATATGTATTTGTTTTGTTGGGACTTTCACACGCACAGAACACAAATACACATCAATATCACAATATTTTGTTCCACCTCACTTTTCCGGGAAGGAAAGTTTCAATAAAGATAAAAATATGTATTTGTTTTGTTGGGACTTTCACACGCACAGAACACAAATACACATCAATATCACAATATTTTGTTCCACCTCACTTTGCCGGGAAGGAACGTTTCAATAAAGATAAAAATATGTATCTGTTTTGTTGGGACTTTCACACGCACAGCACACAAATACACATCAATATCACAATATTTTGTTCCACCTCACTTTGCCGGGAAGGAACGTTTCAATAAAGATAAAAATATGTATTTGTTTTGTTGGGACTTTCACACGCACAGCACACAAATACACATCAATATCACAATATTTTGTTCCACCTCACTTTGCCCGGAAGGAACGTTTCAATAAAGATAAAATATGTATTTGTTTTGTTGGGACTTTCACACGCACAGAACACAAATACACATCAATATCACAATATTTTGTTCCACCTCACTTTGCCGGGAAGGAACGTTTCAATAAAGATAAAAATATGTATTTGTTTTGTTGGGACTTTCACACGCACAGAACACAAATACACATCAATATCACAATATTTTGTTCCACCTCACTTTGCCGGGAAGGAACGTTTCAATAAAGATAAAAATATGTATTTGTTTTGTTGGGACTTTCACACGCACAGAACACAAATACACATCAATATCACAATATTTTGTTCCACCTCACTTTTCCGGGAAGGAAAGTTTCAATAAAGATAAAAATATGTATTTGTTTTGTTGGGACTTTCACACGCACAGAACACAAATACACATCAATATCACAATATTTTGTTCCACCTCACTTTGCCGGGAAGGAACGTTTCAATAAAGATAAAAATATGTATCTGTTTTGTTGGGACTTTCACACGCACAGCACACAAATACACATCAATATCACAATATTTTGTTCCACCTCACTTTGCCGGGAAGGAACGTTTCAATAAAGATAAAAATATGTATTTGTTTTGTTGGGACTTTCACACGCACAGCACACAAATACACATCAATATCACAATATTTTGTTCCACCTCACTTTGCCCGGAAGGAACGTTTCAATAAAGATAAAATATGTATTTGTTTTGTTGGGACTTTCACACGCACAGAACACAAATACACATCAATATCACAATATTTTGTTCCACCTCACTTTGCCGGGAAGGAACGTTTCAATAAAGATAAAAATATGTATTTTTTTTGTTGGGACTTTCACACGCACAGAACACAAATACACATCAATATCACAATATTTTGTTCCACCTCACTTTGCCGGGAAGGAACGTTTCAATAAAGATAAAAATATGTATCTGTTTTGTTGGGACTTTCACACGCACAGAACACAAATACACATCAATATCACAATATTTTGTTCCACCTCACTTTGCCGGGAAGGAACGTTTCAATAAAGATAAAAATATGTATTTGTTTTGTTGGGACTTTCACACGCACAGAACACAAATACACATCAATATCACAATATTTTGTTCCACCTCACTTTGCCCGGAAGGAACGTTTCAATAAAGATAAAAATATGTATTTGTTTTGTTGGGACTTTCACACGCACAGAACACAAATACACATCAATATCACAATATTTTGTTCCACCTCACTTTGCCGGGAAGGAACGTTTCAATAAAGATAAAAATATGTATTTTTTTTGTTGGGACTTTCACACGCACAGCACACAAATACACATCAATATCACAATATTTTGTTCCACCTCACTTTGCCGGGAAGGAACGTTTCAATAAATATAAAAATATATATTTGTGTTGTTGGGACTTTCACACGCACAGCCCACAAATACACATCAATATCACAATATTTTGTTCCACCTCACTTTGCCGGGAAGGAACGTTTCAATAAAGATAAAAATATGTATTTGTTTTGTTGGGACTTTCACACGCACAGCACACAAATACACATTAAATATCACAATATTTTGTTCCACCTCACTTTGCCGGGAAGGAACGTTTCAATAAAGATAAAAATATGTATCTGTTTTGTTGGGACTTTCACACGCACAGAACACAAATACACATCAATATCACAATATTTTGTTCCACCTCACTTTGCCGGGAAGGAACGTTTCAATAAAGATAAAAATATGTATTTGTTTTGTTGGGACTTTCACACGCACAGCACACAAATACACATTCAATATCACAATATTTTGTTCCACCTCACTTTGCCGGGAAGGAACGTTTCAATAAAGATAAAAATATGTATTTTTTTGTTGGGACTTTCACACGCACAGAACACAAATACACATCAATATCACAATATTTATGTCATTTTTGTTCCACCTCACTTTGCCGGGAAGGAACGTTTCAATAAAGATAAAAATATGTATTTGTTTTGTTGGGACTTTCACACGCACAGCACACAAATACACATCAATATCACAATATTTATGTCATTTTTGTTCCACCTCACTTTGCCGGGAAGGAACGTTTCAATAAAGATAAAAATATGTATTTGTTTTGTTGGGACTTTCACACGCACAGAACACAAATACACATCAATATCACAATATTTTGTTCCACCTCACTTTGCCGGGAAGGAACGTTTTAATAAAGATAAAAATATGTATTTGTTTTGTTGGGACTTTCACACGCACAGAACACAAATACACATTCAATATCACAATATTTTGTTCCACCTCACTTTGCCGGGAAGGAACGTTTCAATAAAGATAAAAATATGTATTTGTTTTGTTGGGACTTTCACTCGCACAGCACACAAATACACATCAATATCACAATATTTATGTCATTTTTGTTCCACCTCACTTTGCCGGGAAGGAACGTTTCAATAAAGATAAAAATATGTATTTGTTTTGTTGGGACTTTCACATGCACAGCACACAAATACACATCAATATCACAATATTTATGTCATTTTTGTTCCACCTCACTTTGCCGGGAAGAAACTTTTAAAAAGGCTTGATGATTGCTAGAAGTTGCAACACATTTTGTTTTGCTCACGTGTGGTTTTAGGAACTGGCTGGCTAGATTAGCTAAATCTTCTCGATGGAGCTTATCTGATAAGGCAATTAAGATAAACCAAGAGCCACATCGTGAAAAAAAAGGATCCAATTGAAAAAAGGAATGCTCGTCACGACTCCAGGCTCGCTTTTTATTACACCGCCGCAGGTGCGGCGAGGGGGCGGGGCTTGACATGTAACACTCGACATGTCATAACAAGCAATAAAGATAAAAATGTGTGTTTGTTTTGTCGGGACTTTCACGCGCAAAGCACACAAATACACATCAATATCATAATATTTATGTCATTTTTGTTCCACCTCACTTTGTCGGGAAGGAACGTTTCAATAAAGATAAAAATATGTATTTGTTTTGTTGGGACTTTCACACGCACAGCACACAAATACACATCAATATCACAATATTTTGTTCCACCTCACTTTGCCGGGAAGGAACGTTTCAATAAAGATAAAAATATGTATTTGTTTTGTTGGGACTTTCACGCGCACAGCACACAAATACACATCAATATCACAATATTTTGTTCCACCTCACTTTGCCGGGAAGGAACGTTTCAATAAAGATAAAAATATGTATTTGTTTTGTTGGGACTTTCACACGCACAGCACACAAATACACATCAATATCACAATATTTTGTTCCACCTCACTTTGCCGGGAAGGAACGTTTCAATAAAGATAAAAATATGTATTTGTTTTGTTGGGACTTTCACGCGCACAGCACACAAATACACATCAATATCACAATATTTTGTTCCACCTCACTTTGCCGGGAAGGAACGTTTCAATAAAGATAAAAATATGTATTTGTTTTGTTGGGACTTTCACACGCACAGCACACAAATACACATCAATATCACAATATTTATGTCATTTTTGTTCCACCTCACTTTGCCGGGAAGGAACGTTTCAATAAAGATAAAAATATGTATTTGTTTTGTTGGGACTTTCACACGCACAGCACACAAATACACATCAATATCACAATATTTATGTCATTTTTGTTCCACCTCACTTTGCCGGGAAGAAACGTTTAAAAAGGCTTGATGATTGCTACAATTTGCAACACATTCTGTTTTGCTCACGTGTGATTTTTAGGAACTGGCTCGCTAGATTAGCTAAATCTTCTCGATGGAGCTTATCTGATAAGGCAATTAAGATAAACCAAGAGCCACATCGTGGAAAAAAAAGGTATCAAATTGAAAAAAGGAATGCTCGTCACGACTCCAGACTCGCTTTTTATTACACCGCCGCAGGTGCGGCGAGGGGGCGGGGCTTGACATGTAACACTCGACATGTCATAACAAGCAATAAAGATAAAAATGTGTGTTTGTTTTGTCGGGACTTTCACGCGCAAAGCACACAAATACACATCAATATCACAATATTTGTGTCGTTTTTGTTCCACCTCACTTTGTCGGGAAGGAACGTTTAAAAAGGCTTGATGATTGCTAGACGTTGCAACACATTTTGTGATTTTAGGAACTGGCCGGCTAGATAATCCAAATCTTGTCGATGGAGCTTATCTGATAAGGCAATTAAGATAAGCCGTGAGTCAGCGTAGACTTTATCCATTTCATATTTTCACTCATGAGTCCAGTCGCTGCACGATAAGGACACGCTGTTGCCAAATGCGGATCATTTTTAATCACTTCATTTATCATCCTGAAGGAACAGTGTCAGGTTCAAACACTGATGACATCTATTAAACAGGACAAGAGGCAAAGAATCAAACAGAGACAGAATTCCATTTGGACTCAATATATTGAGGAGAGTCGCCGACGACCTGTTACCTCTGACAGTGTCTCAGCACGCGCTGCCAAAAGATTGCACTCCTCCTTCTTTATTTGACTTTCTCCCCCCACCTGACCACAGCTGCTTCCAAAGGGAAGTGGGTCGTAAACAGCGCTGCCTTTGGTTACCCAACTGTTCAAAAGAAGAGGCCGTAAAATAGTTCAAAAAGAGTTCCATAAAATAGTTCAAAAAGAGTTTGTAAAATACTTCAAAAGAGTTCGTCTGGAAATTGGGCAGATCCTTTATATAACAAGAGCGCTGTGCTGTTTCTATGTACCTATACTGACAAAAAAAACAACTTTAGTCAAAGATCCTTTACAGCGCTCTGCTGTTTTTATGTACCTATACTGTTAAAAAACACTAGTCAAAGATCCTTTATGTGACAAGAGCGCTCTGCTGTTTTTATATACCTATACTGTTAAAAAAAATAAAAATAGTCAAAGATCCTTTATATAACTAGAGCGCTGTGCTGTTTCTATGTACCTATACTGACAACAACAAAAAACTTTAGTCAAAGATCCTTTACAGCGCTCTGCTGTTTTTATGTACCTATACTGTTAAAAAAAAAACCCTAGTCAAAGATCCTTTATGTGACAAGAGCGCTCTGCTGTTTTTTATGTACCTATATTGTTAAAAAAAAATCCCTAGTCAAAGATCCTTTATGTGACAAGAGCGCTCTGCAGTTTTTATGTACCTATACTGTTAAAAAAAAAAAAAAGTCAAAGATCCTTTATATAACAAGAGTGCTGTGCTGTTTCTATGTACCTATACTGACAAAATAAAACTTTAGTCAAAGATCCTTTATGTAATAAGAGCGCTCTGCTGTTTTTATGTACCTATACTGTTAAAAAAAAAACCTTGTCAAAGATCCTTTATGTGACAAGAGCGCTCTGCTGTTTTGATATACCTATACTGTTAAAAAAAAAAAAAAGTCAAAGATCCTTTATATAACAAGAGCGCTGTGCTGTTTCTATGTACCTATACTGACAAAAAAAAACTTTAGTCAAAGATCCTTTACAGCGCTCTGCTGTTTTTATGTACCTATACTGTTAAAAAAAAACACTAGTCAAAGATCCTTTATGTGACAAGAGCGCTCTGCTGTTTTTTATGTACCTATACTGTTAAAAAAACACTAGTCAAAGATCCTTTATGTGACAAGAGCACTCTGCTGTTTTTTATGTACCTACTGTATATTGTTAAAAAAAATCCCTAGTCAAAGATCCTTTATGTGACAAGAGCGCGCTGCAGTTTTGATATATCTATACTGTTAAAAAAAAAAAAAAGTCAAAGATCCTTTATATAACAAGAGCGCTGTGCTGTTTCTATGTACCTATACTGACAAAAAAAAACAACTTTAGTCAAAGATCCTTTATGTAATAAGAGCGCTCTGCTGTTTTTATGTACCTATACTGTTAAAAAACACTAGTCAAAGATCCTTTATGTGACAAGAGCGCTCTGCTGTTTTTTATGTACCTATATTGTTAAAAAAAAATCCCTAGTCAAAGATCCTTTATGTGACAAGAGAGCTCTGCAATTTTTATATACCTATACTGTTAAAAAAAAAAAAAAAAGTCAAAGATCCTTTATATAACAAGAGCGCTGTGCTGTTTCTATGTACCTATACTGACAAAAAAAACAACTTTAGTCAAAGATCCTTTATGTAATAAGAGCGCTCTGCTGTTTTTATGTACCTATACTGTTAAAAAACACTAGTCAAAGATCCTTTATGTGACAAGAGCGCTCTGCTGTTTTTATGTACCTATATTGTTAAAAAAAAAAAAACCCTAGTCAAAGATCCTTTATGTGACAAGAGCGCGCTGCAGTTTTGATATACCTATACTGTTAAAAAAAAAAAAAAAGTCAAAGATCCTTTATATAACAAGAGCGCTATGCTGTTTCTATGTACCTATACTGACAACAAAAAAAAACTTTAGTCAAAGATCCTTTACAGCGCTCTGCTGTTTTATGTACCTATACTGTTAAAAAAAACACTAGTCAAAGATCCTTTATGTGACAAGAGCGCTCTGCTGTTTTTTATGTACCTATATTGTTAAAAAAAAATCCCTAGTCAAAGATCCTTTATGTGACAAGAGCGCTCTGCAATTTTTATATACCTGTACTGTTAAAAAAAAAAAAACTAGTCAAAGATCCTTTATATGACAAGAGCGCTCTGCGGGTTTTATGGACCTATACTGATTTTAAAACAGATTTAGTCAAAGATCCTTTATATAACAAGAGCGCTGTGCTGTTTCTATGTACCTATACTGACAAAAAAAAACTTTAGTCAAAGATCCTTTATGTAATAAGAGCGCTCTGCTGTTTTTATGTACCTATACTGTTAAAAAACACTAGTCAAAGATCCTTTATGTGACAAGAGCGCTCTGCGGTTTTTTATGTACCTATATTGTTAAAAAAAAAAACATGCCTAGTCAAAGATCCTTTATGTGACAAGAGTGCTCTGCGGGTTTTATGTACCTATACTTACAAAAAAAAAAACTTTAGTCAAAGATCCTTTATGTAATAAGAGCGCTCTGCTGTTTTTATGTACCTATACTGTTAAAAAAATCACTAGTCAAAGATCCTTTATGTGACAAGAGCGCTCTGTTGTTTTTATGTACCTATATTGTTAAAAAAAAAATTAAAAAAAATTGTCAAAGATCCTTTATGTGACAAGAGAGCTCTGCAGTTTTTATGTACCTATATTGTTAAAAAAAATAAAAATAAAAAAAATAAAAAATTGTCAAAGATCCTTTATGTGACAAGAGCGCTCTGCTGTTTTTATGTACCTATATTGTTAAAAAAAAAAAAATTTAAATTTTAAAAAAAATTTGTCAAAGATCCTTTATGTGACAAGAGCGCTCTGCAGTTTTTATGTACCTATATTGTTAAAAAAAATGCTAGTCAAAGATCCTCTATATGACAAGAGCGCTAGTCAATACTAGTCAAAGATCCTCTCTGCATGACAGGACGACTACTGTTTTTACGCACCTACTGCAATGATCAAAGATATTTTTCAAAACAGGAGCACTCTGCTGTTTTAAGCACTGACTGCAAAACAATAAAGCTCGTCAAAGATCCTTTACAGTAGAACAGGAGTGCTGGGATGTTTTTTTCCCCTCCCTACTGCCAACACACTGGTCAAAGATCCTAAGAGCATGTTGCTGTTTCTAAGGACCTATGACAGCAAATGTAAGTCAAAGATCCTCTATAAGACGGGACCACTGTTGTTTTGAAGAACCTGCTGCAGGTCAAAGGTCACACTCCCCTTCAACACGACCTTTGGCCCTTGAAGGACGGCAGGGATGATAAATACTTCCAGGCAGCAGGTAGTAAAGGTCGCGGTCGCCATCTTTGCTACCAGGAAGAAGGATCACTCGGACAAATTGTGCCAGAAGTGGAGAAAAAAAGTTGGTGATAAAAGCACCTACTGTAAAAAAAAACAAAAAAACACACAAGTCAAAGATCCTCAATTCGACAAGAACGCTCTGCTGTTTTTTTTTCTACCTACTGTAAAAAAAAAAAAAAAAAACGCTAGTCAAAGATCCTTTAAATGACAGGAGCTCTCTGCTGTCTTTATGTACTGATACTGTTAAAAAAAAAACTTTAGTCAAAGATCCTTTATATGACAAAAGTGCTCTGCCGTTTTTGTGCACCTATGTTGTAAAAAATCCAATAGTCAAAGATCCTCTATATGACAAGAGCGCTCTGCTGTTTTTATTCTAACTACAGTAAAAAAGAAAGAAAAAAAACGCTAGTCAAAGATCCTTTAAATGACAAGAGCTCTCTGCTGTCTTTATGTACTGAGATACTGTTAAAAAACAACCTTCAGATCTATCTGTCAATTATACATTTGTATTATTTGTATGTTTTTTTGTTTGTTGTATTGCACTTTTTGTCAAGAAAACTTAGTTGTTCATGTTGCAAACACACCAAATTTGCAATATTTTCCATAAAATATTCCACTTTGTGATATTTTCTATATTTTCAAAGTAATTGGAGCCTCAAATAAGTCAATAATTCATAACAACTTTGTATTTGATTCATTATTATTTTTTGAGCAATGACAGTTTTAAAGAAAAAAAATAGCCTGCATGGCAGCTTTAATTATAATAATAATAATAATAATAATAATAATAATAATAATTAGCTTTATTGTCTTCGAGGAGAAATTTGTCTTGGACATCAAGACACAACATTTTACATACATACATACATACATACATACATACATACATACATACATACATATATACATATATATATATATATATATATATATATATATATATATATATATATATATATATATATATATATATATATATATATATATATATATATATATATATATATATATATATATACATTTTTACATACATACATACATATAGACATATATACATACATGCATAAATTCATACATACATACTTACATACATACATACATACATACATACATACATACATACATACATACATATATACATAAATTCATATATACATACATATATACATACATACATACATAAATTCATACATACATACATACATACATACAGTGGGGCAAAAAAGTATTTAGTCACCCATTGACAATCAATGGGTGGCTGACTAAATAGTTTTTTGCCCCACTGTATGTATGTATGTATGTATGTATGTATATATGTATGTATATATGAATTTATGTATATATATATGTATGTATGTATGTATGTATGTATGTATGTAAGTATGTAAGTATGAATTTATGCATGCATATATGTATGTATGTATGTATGAATTTATGTATGTATGTATGTATATATGTCTATATGTATGTATGTATGTAAAAATGTATATATATATATATATATATATATATATATATATATATATATATATATATATATATATATATATATATATATATATATATATATATATATATATATATATGTATATATATATATCATTCACTTTATTCCACTTTTTAATGTTTTCTTTTGTTGACAGTATCTTTAGAATGTGCGGTGGTGCCAAACAGAGCAGCCCAGTAACGGCTGACCCGAAAACTCTCTAATGGGATGAGGAGCAGCAGGAAGTGTTGCCGTGACAACACAGAAATCCTATTAGACGTCAAAGTAAGCGTTTAACCTGCTTTGTGCGTCACATGGTCAACCGTCAAGGAAGAAGAAGTCAGGGCACATTTGTTTGTTGACACTATTTAATTCCAAACGGACGTGCAGACATTGTACAGTAGGTGGCCAACTGCTATGTGACCACGCAGCCCCCCTTGTCCCCCTTGTAGGGGTTCTTGTCATCGGGGACCCCCTTGATGAGCGGGTCGTTGGGGAGCAGCGCCTCCACGAAGGAAATGGTCTCCGTGCAGTTGGCGCCCACCTGGAGGCAGACACACACTTTTTAATCTGCTTTTTACCTGTTGTTCTACGCACTTTTTGTCAAGAAAACTTAGTTGTTCATGTGGCAAACACAACAAATATGCAATATTTGCCCCCCCAAAAAAATATTCCACTTTGAGATATTTTCTATATTTCTATATTCTTGTACGGATCAATAATTCATAACAACCTTGGTTTTAATCATTATTATTTTTTGAGCTGAGACAGTAACAATTTACAAATTTAAAATTTAAAATTAAATTAATAAATTAATAAATTAATAAATTAATAAATTAATAAATTAATAAATTAATCCCATTCAAATTGTTTGGGGATCCAAAAGGGCCTCTCATTAAAAAGTCATAATTATATATATATATATATGAATTTATTTATTTATTTTTTCTAAACTTTTAACACTTAAATCTCTCAATCAACTTCAGATCTATCTGCCGATTATACATGTTTTATTATTTTTATGTGGTTTTTGTTGTTTGCCCTTTTTGTCAAAGAAAACTTAGTTTTTCATGTGGCAAACACACAAATTATGCAATAATTCCCCCCCAAAAATTCCACTTTGAAATATTTTCTATAATTTTTTAGGTACTTGAAGCCTTGAATTGATCAATAATTCATAACAACGTTTAATTCATTATTATTTTTTTGAGCTGAGACAGTAAAAAAAAAAAAAAAAGTATTAAATTAATAAATTAATACATAAATAAATAAATCCCACTAAATTGTTTGTGGATCCAAAAGGGCCTCTCATTAAAAAGTCATACTTTATATATATATATATATATATATATATATATATATATATATATATATATATATATATATATATATATATATATATATATATATATATATATATATATATATATATATATTTATTTATTTTTTAAACTTTTTTTTAAATTATTATTATTATTATTTATTTTTTTTTATTTATTTTATTTTTTATTTTTATGTAGTTTTTGTTGTTTGCCCTTTTTGTCAAAGAAAACTTAGTTTTTCATGTGGCAAACACACCAAATATGCAATATTTTCCCCAAAAATATTCCACTTTGAAATATTTTCTATATTTTTTAAGTAATTGAAGCCTTGTACGGATATATATAAAAAAATCCCACCAAAATGTTTGACATTCTTCAAACGTCATACTTTTTTATTTTTTATTTTTTTTATATCTCTCGATCAATTTCTGCTGTATCGGTCAATTTTACATTTTTATTATTTTTGTGTTGGTTTTTTTTGTCTGTTGTACGCCCTTTTTGTCAAAAAAAAAAAATAAAAAAAAAATAAAAAATTTAAAATCCCACCAAAATGTTTGGGGATCTAAAAGGGTCTCTCTCTTTAAAACGTCATACTTTTTTTTTTTTTTTTTTTAATTCTAACTTTGAACTCTTAAATCTCTCGATCAATTTCTGCTGTACCTGTCGATTTTACATTTTTATTATTTTTGTGTTTTTTTTTGGTCTGTTGTATGCCCTTTTGTCAAAGAAAAGTTATAATAACAAAATATGCAATATTTTCCCCCAAAATATTCCACTTTGAAATATTTTCTATATTTTTTTAAGTAATTGAAGACTCGTACAGATCAATAATTCATAACAAGTTTGGTTTTAATTCATTATTATTTTTTGAGCTGAGACAGTAAAAATAAATAAATCCCACTAAATAGTTTGGGGATCCAAAAGGGCCTCTCATTAAAAAGTCATACTTTTTTTATTTATTGTTTTACTTTTAACACTTAAATCTCTAGATCAGATTCAGATCTATTTGCAGATTATACATTTTTTATAATTTTTTATGTAGTTTTTGTTGTTTGTCCTTTTTGTCAAAGAAAACTTAGTTTTTCATGTGGCAAACACACAAATATGCAATAATTTCCCTCAAAAAATTCCACTTTGAAATATTTTCTATATTTCTTTTAGATAATTGGAGCCTTGAATTGATCAATAATTCATAACAACGTTTAATATTTTTTGAGCTGAGACAGTAAAAAAAATATATATATAAAAAATCCCACCAAAATGTTTGACATTCTTAAAACGTCATTTTTTATTTTTTTTTTTAACTTTTAACTCTTAAATCTCTCGATCAATTTCTGCTCTCTGTCGATTTTGCATTTTTTTATTATTTTTATGTGTTTTTTTGTGTTTGCCCTTTTTGTAAAAGAAAACTTAGTTTTTCATGTGGCAAACACACAAAATATGCAATAATTCCCCCCCAAAAATTCCACTTTGAAATATTTTCTATTTTTTTAAGTACTTGGAGCCTTGAATTGATCAATAATTCATAACAACGTTTAATTCATTATTATTTTTTGAGCTGAGTCAGTAAAAAAAATAAAAATATTTAAAAAATCCCAACTCTCTCTTTAAAACGTCATACATTTTTTATTTTTTTTAACTTTGAACTCTTAAATCTCTCGATCAATTTCTGCTGTATTTGTCGATTTTACATTTTTATTGTTTTTGTGTGTTTTTTGTCTGTTGTGCGCCCTTTTTGTCAAAGAAAACTTATATATAACAAAATATGCAATATTTTCCCCCAAAATATTCCACTTTGAAATATTTTCTATATTTTTTTAAGTAATTGAAGACTTGTACGGATCAATAATTCAAAACAACTTTGATTTTAATTCAATATTATTTTTTGAGCTGAGACAGTAAAAATAAATAAATAAATACATCCCATTAAATTGTTTGGGGATCCAAAAGGGTCATACTTTTTATACATATATTTTATTTATTTATTTATTTTTACTTTTAACACTTAAATCTCTAGATCAAATTCAGATTTATTTGCCGATTATACATTTTTTATTATTTTTATGTGGTTTTTGTTGTCTGTTGTCAAAGAAAACTTAGTTTTTCACGTGGCAAACACACAAATGATGCGTTCATTTCCCCCAAAAATTTCCACTTTGAAATATTTTCTATATTTTTTTAGATAATTGGAGCCTTGAATTGATTAATAATTCATAACAACGTTTAATTCATTATTATTTTTTGGAGATGAGACAGTAAAAAAAAAAAATATATATATATAAAAATCCCACCAAAATGTTTGGGGATCTAAAAGGGCCTCTCCCTTTAAAAAGTCATACATTTTTTATTTAGTGAAGTGAAGTGAAGTGAATTACATTTATATAGCGCTTTTTCTCAAGTGACTCAAAGCGCTTTACATTGTGAAACCCAATATCTAAGTTACATTTAAACCAGTGTGGGTGACACTGGGAGCAGGTGGGTAAAGTGTCTTGCCCAAGGACACAACGGCAGTTACTAGGATGGCGGAAGCGGGGATCGAACCTGCAACCCTCAAGTTGCTGGCACGGCCACTCTACCAACCGAGCTATACCGTCCCCATACCGTTATTTATTTTTTTACTTTTAACTCTTAAATCTCTCGATCAATTTCTGCTGTATCTGTCGATTATACATTTTTATTATTTTTGTGTGTTTTTTTTGGTCTGTTGTACGCCCTTTTTGTCAAAGAAAACTTCGTTTTTCATGTGGCAAACACACCAAATATGCAATAATTTCCCCCAAAAAAAATATTCCACTTTGAGATATTTTCTATATTTTTTTAAGTAATTGAAGCCTTGTATGGATCAATAATTCATAACAACTTTGGTTTTAATTCAATGTTATTTTTTGAGCTGAGACAGTAAAAATAAATAAATAGATAAATAAATCCCACAAAATTGATTGGGGATCAAAAGGGCCTCTCAATAAAAAGTCATCCTTTTTTTTTTTTTTTTTACTTTTAACACTTAAATCTCTAGATCATCAATCACCGATTATAAATTATTATTTTTATGTGGATTTTTTTGTTAGCCTTTTTTGTCAAAGAAAACTTAGTTTTTCATGTGGCAAACACACAAATATGCAATAATTTCCCCCCAAAAATTCCACTTTGAAATATTTTCTATATTTTTCAAGGTAATTGGAGCCTTGTACGGATCAATAATTCATAACAACGTTTAATATTTTTTGAGCTGAGACAGTAAAAAAATATATATATAAAAAAATCCCACCAAAATGTTTGACGTTCTTAAAACGTCATACTTTTATTTTTATTTATTTATTTTTTTACTTTTAACTCTTAAATATCTCGATCAATTTCTGCTGTATCTGTGGATTTTACATATTTATTATTTTTAAGTGAGGTTTTTTTGTCTGTTGTATGCCCTTTTTGTCAAAGAAAACTTATAATAACAAAATATGCAATATTTTCCCCCAAAATATTCCACTTTGAAATATTTTCTATATATTTTTTAAGTAATTGAAGCCTTGTACGGATCAATAATTCATAACAACATTGATTTTAATTCAATATTATTTTTCGAGCTGAGACAGTAAAAAATGTTTAATAAATAAATAAAAAATCCCACTAAAATTTTGGGGGATCCAAAATGGCCTCTCATTAAAAAGTCATACTTTTTTAGTTATTTTTTTACTTATTTTTTTACTTTTAACACTTAAATCTCTAGATCAACTTCAGATCTATCTGCCGATTTTGCATTTTTTATTATTTTTATGTGGTTTTTTGTGTTTGCCCTTTTTGTCAAAGAAAACTTAGTTTTTCATGTGGCAAACACACAAAATATGCAATAATTCCCCCCAAAAAATTCCACTTTGAAATATTTTCTATTTTTTTAAATACTTGGAGCCTTGAATTGATCAATAATTCATAACAACGTTTAATTCATTATTATTTTTTGAGCTGAGACAGTAAAAAAAATAAAAATATTTAAAAAATCCTAACTCTCTCTTTAAAACGTCATACTTTTTAAAAAAATGTTTAACTTTGAACTCTTAAATCTCTCGATTAATTTCTGCTGTATTTGTCGATTTTACATTTTTATTGTTTTTGTGTGTTTTTTGTCTGTTGTGCGCCCTTTTTGTCAAAGAAAACTTATATATAACAAAATATGCAATATTTTCCCCCAAAATATTCCACTTTGAAATATTTTCTATATTTTTTTAAGTAATTGAAGCCTTGTACGGATCAATAATTCATAACAACTTTGGTTTTAATTCAATATTATTTTTTGAGCTGAGACAGTAAAAATAAATAAATAAATACATTCCATTAAATTGTTTGGGGATCCAAAAGGGTCATACTTTTTATATAAATATTTTATTTATTTATTTATTTTTACTTTTAACACTTAAATCTCTAGATCAACTTCAGATTGATTTGCCGATTATACATTTTTTATTATTTTTATGTGGTTTTTGTTGTCTGTTGTCAAAGAAAACTTAGTTTTTCATGTGGCAAACACACAAATGATGCGTTCATTTCCCCCAAAAATTTCCACTTTGAAATATTTTCTATATTTTTTTAGATAATTGGAGCCTTGAATTGATCAATAATTCATAACAACGTTTAATTCAGACAGTAAAAAAAATAAAATATATATATATATAAAAATCCCACCAAAATGTTTGGGGATCTAAAAGGGCCTCTCTCTTTAAAAAGTCATACATTTTTTATTTTTTTATTTTTTTACTTTTAACTCTTAAATCTCTCGATCAATTTCTGCTGTATCTGTCGATTATACATTTTTATTATTTTTATGTGTTTTTTTTGTCTGTTGTACGCCCTTTTTGTCAAAGAAAACTTACTTTTTCATGTGGCAAACACACCAAATATGCAATATTTCCCCCCCCCCCCCAAAAACAATATTTCACTTAGAGATATTTTCTATATATTTTTTTTAAGTAATTGAAGCCTTGTATGGATCAATAATAATTTATAACAACTTTGGTTTTAATTCATTATTTATTTATTTTTTTAGCTGAGACAGTAAAAATAAATAAATCCCACTAAATTGTTTGGGGATCCAAAAGGTCCTGTCATTAAAAAGTCATACTTTTTTTATATATTTTTTTATTTATTTTACTTTTAACACTTAAAGATCAACTTCAGATCTATCTGCCGATTATAAATTTTTTATTATTTTTATGTGGTTTTTGTTGTTTGCCCTTTTTGTCAAATAAAACTTAGTTTTTCATGTGGCAAACACATAAAATATGCAATAATTTCCCCCCCCAAAAAATTCCACTTTGAAATATTTTCTATATTTTTTTAGTTCTTAAAACGTCATACTTTATTTTTATTTTATTTTTTCTACTTTTAACACTTAAATCTCTCGATCAATTTCTGTTGTATCTGTGGATTTTACATTTGTATTATTTTTATGTGTTTTTTTTTGGTCTGTTGTACGCCCTTTTTGTCGAAGAAAACTTATAACAAAATATGCAATATTTTCCCCCCAAAATATTCCACTTTGAAGTATTTTCTATATTTTTTTTAAATCATTGAAGCCTTGTACGGATCAATAATTCATAACAACATTGATTTTAATTCAATGTAATTTTTCCAGCTGAGACAGTAAAAAAAAAAAAAAAAAAAAGATTAAAATCCCACTAAAATGTTGGGGGATCCACACATTAAAAAGTCATACTTTTTTTAATTTCTTTTTTTTTTTTAAGAAATAAATAAAAAAATCCCATTAAGATTTTGGGGGATCCACACATTAAAAAGTCATACTTTAGAATTGTTTTTCCTGTTTAATTTTTTTTTTTTTTTAAACAAATAAATAAAAAATCCCACAAAAATTTTGGGGGATCCACACTTTAAAAAGTCATACTTTAAAAAAAATTTAAAAAAAGATTAAAATCCCACTAAAATGTTGGGGGATCCACACATTAAAAAGTCATACTTTTTTTTAATTTTAATTTTTTTTTTTAAGAAATAAATAAAAAAATCCCACTAAGATTTTGGGGGATCCACACATTAAAAAGTCATACTTTAGAATTGTTTTTCCTGTTTAATTTTTTTTTTTTTTTAAACAAATAAATAAAAAATCCCACAAAAATTTTGGGGGATCCACACTTTAAAAAGTCATACTTTAAAAAAAATTAAAAAAAAGATTAAAATCCCACTAAAATGTTGGGGGATCCACACATTAAAAAGTCATACTTTTTTTTAATTTTAATTTTTTTTTTTAAGAAATAAATAAAAAAATCCCACTAAGATTTTGGGGGATCCACACATTAAAAAGTCATACTTTAGAATTGTTTTTCCTGTTTAATTTTTTTTTTTTTTAAACAAATAAATAAAAAATCCCACAAAAATTTTGGGGGATCCACACTTTAAAAAGTCATACTTTAAAAAAAAAAAAAAAAAAAAAAAGATTAAAATCCCACTAAAATGTTGGGGGATCCACACATTAAAAAGTCATACTTTTTTTTAATTTTAATTTATTTTTTTTAAGAAATAAATAAAAAAAATCCCACTAAGATTTTGGGGGATCCACACATTAAAAAGTCATACTTTAGAATTGTTTTTCCTGTTTAATTTTTTTTTTTTTTTAAACAAATAAATAAAAAATCCCACAAAAATTTTGGGGGATCTACCCTTTAAAAAGTCATACTTTAAAAAAAATAAAATAAAATAAAATACAAATATTTTTATAAAAAAATTAAAGAATCCCACTAAGATTTTGGGGGCTCCAAAAGGGCCTCTCATTAAAAATTCATACATATGTTTTCTTTTTTTTTTTACTTTTAACACTCAAATGAAAACATCAAGTTCAGATCCATCTGTCAATTACACATTTTTCTTATTTTTATGTGTTTTTTTGCCCTTTTAGTCAATAAAAACTGAGTGGAGTACTTAGCAGGAGACCCACCGGAGTCCTGGGTGTGCTCACTTCCTTCTTCAGCTGGTCCAGCTCCATCTTCAGGATTTCTTTATCCGACATGTCCCGAGCCATCCTGGCTGCAGAGAGAAGACAAACCACCACTTCCGGGAACTGAGGTCAAGAAAACGGCGGTACGGCGCGGCGTTTACCTGCTGAATGGCGGGGGTCCTCAACGAGCAGAGAAGAGTAGTCTTAAGATCTCATGGAGCGACTCGACTTGTCTCCTCCTCACGCCGACTGACCTCCTCTTCATCGGCTTGTCGCCAATCCCCGTGATTGGATTAAACAATCAGGAGGCGCCATTTAGTGAGCAGGAAGTGGAGAGGGCGCAGAAGGTGTACGCTGAGGACTTATCCGGCATGCACCAGTCACCAACGTCATTCGGTTCTTGACCCGGGGTGTTGCGAGGGGGAGAGATGGGGGTTTTCTTCGTGTGCAAGGAGTTGGCTTTTCCGTTGGAATGCCAGATCAACTAGAGTAGCCGATATGAATGTATGGGTTAAGTTGACCTTCTACGGCTTTAGTAAAACTTGAAAATATTCCAATTCTGTCTTGATGGTCCTTCTTACTCAGCATATATGTCATCGAAAGAATTTGGGATTGACCAGTAACTTGGATTCCCTGGGAGGAACAGCTGGTCGACGCAACAACGCTCTTACAAACGATCAGAAGTCACACAAAAAATCCTTAAGGGTAACTGCACTTTTTTTGCCTTTTGTTCACAATCATTATAAAAAACAAGAACAAACATATTCATTTTTACAATCTTAAAGATGATAAAAAGAAGACGCGGCTAATAGGAGTCACCGTTGTAGCCTTCAAAGTCCTCTAAAACAACTTCAAAACCTTCCATCAACGTTTTATATACACACTGCAAGTATATATATAATGTAGTAACAGACACCTTCATAACAATATGTAATATGTACAATATACACACTGCAAGTATATATATAATGTAGTAACAGACACCTTCATAACAATATGTAATATGTACAATATACACACTAAAAGTATATATATATAATGTAGTAACAGACACCTTCATAACAATATGTAATATGTACAATATACACACTGCAAGTATATATATAAAGTAGTAACAGACACCTTCATAACAATATGTAATATGTACAATATACACACTGCAAGTATATATATATATAATGTAGTAACAGACACCTTCATAACAATATGTAATATGTACAATATACACACTGCAAGTATATATATATAATGTAGTAACAGACACCTTCATAACAATATGTAATATGTACAATATACACACTGCAAGTATATATATAATGTAGTAACAGACACCTTCATAACAATATGTAATATGTACAATATACACACTGCAAGTATATATATATCATGTAGTAACAGACACCTTCATAACCAGGGTTGGCCCGTGGCATAGGCCGTATAGGCAAATGCTAAGGGCGCCGTCCATCAGAGGGCGCCACGCCAGTGCCACAAATGTTAGAGAAGAAAAAAAAAATAAAAAAAAAATAAGTTGGTACTATTATTTCTAAATACAAAAAATAATCCCACATTAATTAAAATGCAAAGTAAAGCCTATTTAATAGAAATATTATTTGTTACAACATTACGCCCCCTCCCCCTCCCCCCCGCACGGTGCGCCCCCTCCCTACCCGTATCATGACTCTTTTTGAACGTCACCACATCAAAAAATCAACACAAGATGTCAAAACGGCCAAAACTGTCAGGTGCCCAGGGAAGAAAAAAGCGAAAAGAAGAGGAGGAGAAACGAGAAAAAGACAGAGGTAGCAGGTAGGTAACGTTAGCCTACATGAAATTATTTGTCTGTTACAGAATGTGATAGTAACCTGGCTTTTTAGCATTAAGCTAATGTTACATGATTCGGCAATTGCTAATCAATAAATAGCTAGTTCTGTTTTAACGTCGGGTTAATATTGTGGAGGGGGCTAAATTGTTATGGAAAATAATAATGTAACGTTAGGTAATTACAGTACTCCCACCTTACATTCCTCAGGGACATTTGTATTAGATCTTTTAAGCAGGTGTTTTTTGTTGACATTGTTATTGCCTTCTGGTTAGATAATGTTTGCCCTGCAGGTAATAGTCACTTTTCCACCCCTTTATATATTAGGTATAGTTGTAAGCCTAGTTGTTAGAGTGCACATCATTAATGTTAATTAAGCAATATCACATGAGAGGGAATGCTGTTTTTTTAATTTGAGCACTGCTGTGATTCGGTTAAACATAATCATAACATATCATTCTCATATAATATGTTAATTTGCTTTCTTTAAGTAAAAAAAAAAGGTCAAAGACAAAGCTATTCGGTTTCTTGTGAGTATATACACTTCACTGCCGATGTGGGGGGGGGGCGCCACCTAAAATCTTGCCTAGGGCGCCAGATTGGTTAGGACCAGGCCTGTTCATAACAATATGTAATATGTACAATATACACACTGCAAGTATATATATAATGTAGTAACAGACACCTTCATAACAAGTGTTTGCCTACAAAGCATGTACAGTAGGTCCACTAACATTGATCCCAAATTTAACCTTCGAACGGGAGTCGTCACCTTGTAAGCCAGTTTACAGGATCTGGGTTAGTCTCTTCTGCCGCAGCTTAAATCCGGTGACGTCACTGTGGATTTAGACCGGAGATGTGACCTTCGTTAACGATTTGACTGTTTTGAACAGCTTCTTTAAGTCAACGATTAAAAAAAACTGATTCGCAGTTGTGAGCTGTTCGTTTGGGGGCCCCTTTTTTTTTTATCCACCATCCTTTTAGGGGGCGCCAAATTGCAGAATGTAAAAAAAAAAAAAAAAATTATAAAAAAATACAACTATTTTAATAATAATAATAATAATAATGTGTAAATAAAATGTATGCATAATGCCCACTCTGTACACTTATTTGGAACGTTTTCTTAACCCTCATTATCTATTGTCCGAACCGAATCATGTATTATAACGAGAACAACTACTTTTAGGTTGCTAAGCAACCTGGATGTAAATAAAGACGATCCTCCGTCTTTAAAATGTAAATATTGGTACACAATATTGGCGTAATAGCAACATTTTCCTGCATAGCCCCGGGCACCACTTCCGGCAACAGTTCCCGCCGACAGCCAATGGGATGACCGCCTTTCGCCAGCACACGACCCAGCCTTCAAACTAAGAGCTTCGAGTGACTCTCTTAGGCAAGTTTATAGCGATTGGACCGGATGCGGACTCTTACTTTGACACGCGCGGTTCTTCCTGTCGTGCCGTCGACGGAGAGTGTCACAGCCATGGCGGTCCCGAGTGGGAAGCAGATGTTGAGGTTCCTGTGCCAGTTCGGAGCGTTTATCTTGACCCGTTTCGGCTTTTGGAACTGCTTCTGTATGCTCATGCTGTTCGCGGAACGAGCCGAGTCCAAAAGGTAAAAAAAACCCAAAAACATAAACAGCAGCGCCTTTAAAAGGAGCTGTTTGGCTAAATTAGCCGGTGAGCTATCGTCGGACCGCTTAATTTGGTGCGCAAACACCTCTCGTCCATGTCGTAATTAAATGACGTAATTTAAATACCTTGAATTTAAGTATTTATTTAAAGAGTACTATGTTGCTGTTTTTGACTTGTGGTTTTGTATGGTGGGTGTGTGATTGACACACCCTACAAGTTGCCCTGTAATTACTACAAATAACATTTTCTCCCATTCATGCTCGCAAAACTTTTCTTTAAACACATTTTTTTTAAACACCCCAACAAACAGTACAATATATTTTTTTAAAGAACGAGAAATTGCAGTTTGGAAGGCTGAAGTGCCAATAAATACAGTCTATTATACTGTTATACAGCATTATTCACATGTGAATAACATAAATACAGTCTATTATACAGCATATTCACATGTGAATAATATACAGTCTATTATACAGCATTATTCACATGTGAATAATCTGAATACAGTCTATTATACAGCATTATTCACATGTGAATAATAAAAATACAGAATTATACAGCATTATTCACATGTGAATGATATAAATACAGTCTATTATACAGCATTATTCACATGTGAATAATGTAAATACAGTCTATTATACAGCATTATTCACATGTGAATAATATAAATACAGTCTATTATACAGCATTATTCACATGTGAATAATATGAATACAGTCTATTATACAGCATTATTCACATGTAAATAACATAAATACAATCTATTATACAGCATTATTCACATGTGAATAACATAAATACAGTCTATTATACAGCATTATTCACATGTGAATAACATACATATAGTCTATTATACAGCATTATTCACATGTGAATAATATCCATACAGTCTATTATACAGCATTATTCACATGTGAATAACAAATAGTCTATTATACAACATTATTCACATGTGAATAATATAAATACAGTCTATTATACGGCATTATTAACATGTGAATATTATAAATATAGTCTATTACACAGCATTATTCATATGTGAATAACAAATAGTCTATTATACGGCATTATTCACATGTGAATAACATAAGTACAGTCTATTATACAGCATTATTCACATGTGAATAACACAAATACAGTCTATTATACAGCATTATTCACATGTGAATAATATAAATAGTCTATTATACAGCATTATTCACATGTGAATAATATAAATAGTCTATTATATAGCATTATTCACATGTGAATAATATAAATACAGTCTATTATACAGCATTATTCACATGTGAATAATATAAATAGTCTATTATACAGCATTATTCACATGTGAATAACCTAAATACAGTCTATTATACAGCATTATTCACATGTGAATAATATAGTCTATTATACAGCATTATTCACACGTGAATAATATAAATACATTATACATTTACAGTACATGTACAGTCAAAAGGAACCAGTATTTATTTTCATATTTATCCCTGTGTTTGAAGAGAGAGCAGTTTGTGTGCTCATTTTGCATAGTCGAATATCTTTGTTTTATTCATGTTTTTACCTAAGTTTGAATTGGCCGTTTCTAAAATGGAGAAAGACATCAATGTCTCTTGTTTTCATGTTAGCATTTAA